>NW_026731649.1:0-217500 GCF_028476545.2 Physella acuta
TACAGATACGTCATTGGGAAAACCTACTGATGTATCAGAGGGAAAACCCATTGAATAATGTTCTTTAAAAACTTCTTTATTAAAAAAAAATCAAAATTTTATGCTGAGGAATGGCTCGCCTCTTATGATTAGCTACAGTGTAATTTTTAATTTGTTAGTGTGGCTTGAAGCCAGGTTTTAAAAACACTGCTTTTACTAACAGTTGAATGGGTGGATGGCGGATACATGGTGCCCGAAATATCAGGAGCTTAGGGCAGATAAACCATCAATTAAAGTAGATCAATGGCGCTCTAGGTGCTAAAATAAATCAATGAATTTAATAAATGAATTAACCAAACAATGTTGCAGCTCTATTTGTTGATAGTGATAAAACAGGCAGTGTTAGTGTGCTCACAAATTAAAGACAGGTACAGTGATCGGTGTCAGCTCACAACAGTTTGGGGAAAGACTAGGGGGGGGGGGAGCTAACAGAAATATGTAGTTATCACAATACGTAGATGATAACACAAAGCTACACACAGTATGGTAACTGAGGTACCACCCTACGCCTTCCAACAATTTCGCATTTCCGGTTTGATGTCACCATTCACCTCCACTAGTTTTGTACTAATTAAAGCATCGTTTATTATGTAACAATTTTCGATTATGTCCCCCCCCACATACACACACACTCACGACTACCGGCTCAAGCTATTGCTCATTGGCCTGACACATTGGACAAACGTTAAAAATTATTGTTTCTACCAATGTAAAATTTCCGTTTCGAACCTGACGCTCCATGAGGCAAGTGAAGTAGAGCTCATCAGTTTCTGTGACCTCGGCATATGAAGGGATAGTGTGGTCAGCACTATGCTCAGCTGCCTTGACTTTTCCTAATCTCATTGAGGTACCCATCAGAGCTGGGTGGACTCAGGGAGGTTCTACTGACTTGAAAACACTGATTCGAACTCGAGACTTTTGAACTAACAGTCTACAGCTCTACTACCACTCCTTCTCCACTACAGTAGCGAGGGGGGGGGGGTTACATATGTCCCCGGGCGCCGACCTTAGGGGGCGCCAAAATGGGTTGGAAAAATAAATTGAAAGGTTGAGGGGGGTGCAAATTGAAAGTTTGAGGGGGTGCAAATTGAAAGTTTGAGGGGGGGGGTGCAAATCGAAATCTTGAGGGGGGGGGGGTGCAATCGAAAGTTTGAGGGGGGTGCAAATCGAAATCTTGAGGGGGGTGCAAATCGAAAAGTCTGTCCCCGGGCGCCGGGAAGGGTCGCTACGCCTCTGCTCCACTACCAATGTCGCCACTCTAAAATGATTTACCATGTGCGTACTACATCCCCCCCGCCCCCCGCACTGAGATGTTACTGTACCCATTTATCAATCAATAGAAGCTTCTTTAAAAAAAACTTTAACTTTTTCCCTTTTAAAATAGAAAACAAACTCTACATTTGTGTAACATTACAGTAGACAAATCAATACTAATCGACCTGATAAATGCGAGGCTAAGCAGAGCTATATCGGTGGACCAGATTGACAAAAGATCGATTCATCAATACCATCAACGAAATAATACCGAAACATTTGGTGAAAGAAGCATGAAACTACGAGGGTGACCCTATGACGTAACCCTGTCACAACGAGGGTGACCCTATGACGTAACCCGGTCACAACGAGGGTGACCCGGTCACAACGAGGGTGACCCTATGACGTAACCCGGTCACAACGAGGGTGACCCGGTCACAACGAGGGTGACCCTATGACGTCACCCGGTCACAACGAGGGTGACCCTATGACGTAACCCGGTCACAACGAGGGTGACCCTATGACGTAACCAGGTCACAACGAGGGTGACGCTATGACGTAACCCGGACACAACAAGGGTGACCCTATGACGTAACCCGGACACAACGAGGTGACCCCATGACATAACCCTGTCACCACTGTATCAGCTCGTTACAGATAAGATAAGAAGATAAACGCTTGACACTTGTCTTGTAGCAGTGGCGTAGGCAGGATTAGTTTTTGTCATGTGTGTGTTGTGTTAGTGGGGGGGGGGGCGGGGTGTATTCTTACTGTTTTTCATATAGGCCCTATATATAAAGCATGTATATACACACCATTATTATTTTTAAAAAGTTATAACTTGAAGACATTTAAACTTTTGAAAACACGACGGTATGTCGCCACTAGCTGTAACTTATAGTAGTACAGCTTTCATTTTGGGGGGAAATTCCCCCATCACTCCACCCCAGGTTTTTCAACCCAGGTATCCCCAGACCCCCCCCCCCTCCCCTTCCGCCGACGAGGAAGGAAAAAATGTAATAGGAAATAAAAACATATATAATTTAACCATTGTCCGCCTACACCCCCCCCCCCCCCCACTGGAAATTTCTATCTTCCCCTTTTCCGGGAAAAATGTCTGAAATAAATCTTGCACCCCTCCCAACATACCCCCTGCCTACGCCACTCACCTGTGTGTTGATACAAGATAAATAAGCAGATAAACTGATGTGGAGATAGATCTAGCTTTGATTAGGCACCGTCTGATAATTTTGACAGGTTGATAGAAATTAATTTACCCAGATTTGACTGTTAATTAGATGTTTTAATATTTTTTAACTTAAAATAAATGGCACGTCTAGTATATCGCAGATATAATAAAATGAACTCTACTGTAGGGGGGGGGGGGGGTATACTGTCAATTCGTTTAGCCGTACCCTACTCCATGCGGATCTAGTTGTGGTTCAAAATTATTTTGAAAATAATAGTCTAGGCCTACCAAAAGTTAAAAACTACTTTGCTTATTGTTAATTATATAGGCCCTGCAAGATGTTATGTTCTTAATGAAAGATTGTATAGCTGTGGGTGGGTCCTAGTATGGATATGGAGGTGTTACCTTCTTCAAAACATATAGCCTACTTATAGACCCCCCCCCCCCCCTCCCCTCCTGAAAAAGTACCTTAAAGTCTAGAACCGTCTATGCTTCAGGATTTCCTCTAACGATAATTTAGGCCGAAACTTGAGCCTAGTCCATAGCCCTAAAGCTACAGCCATAATATAAGCCTTGCTATTTAAAAGGTTTAAGCTTATTTGATATAGGCCTTGGCTTACCAAAAACTCGATTGTGGAGGTATAGCTAGCAAAAAAAAAAAAAAAAAAAGACTTGAAAATAGAAACCGAACCAATTAAAAATAAATTAAGCTAAGTGGTTTCCTTATTAAAATACAAATGTTAATTACACTTTTTGGTATCGTATTTTAAAAAAAAAAAGCCGATTACAAATACATTTTTAAATTTTAACAAATGATATAAAATCTAACCCTTACCTTCAGATATAACTAATAAGACGTCAATTCACTTCAAAGGTTCAACTAGATCGATACTCCCCGATGTAATCGATTTGTAAAAATTGCAATTTTTTCCTTGCCGATATTATCCAGCTGATCCTAACCACAACACGGCTTGATGGTTTTGAGCCGCGCGCTCGCCTCGCTTTCGATAAGGTCAGCCTTGTCTGATGCTGTGGTGAAAACACCTTGATCGATCTATTGATTGGGCTGAATAACTTATGAATATTGCACACGCCACCCTGACTGACGTCACGATCGTCTGCTGAGGGGAAAAAAACGTGCTACTAGATCACAACCGGTTCATGTTTTAATTTAAATAATTTCCAACCTCTCTCAAGCATCTTCCATTTATGACGTCACATGTTTGTCCTGTAATTTAGTCTCTTTCTCTCATTGTTTCTTATTTAGTCTATGTAGCACATTGTCTTAGCCTGCTTGAACCATGTCTATTTGCTTATCCAGCAATTTTGCTGAATGTGTGTGTGGGGGGGGGGGGGGGGGGAGAGACAGAGCCGGCGTTAGGAATACGCGGGGCCTAGGGCCAACCATCCGCGCGGGGCCTTTGCATTATATATATATATACATATATATATATATATATATATATATATATATATATATATATATATATATATATATATATATATATATATATATATATATGTATATATGTATATGTGTGTGTGTGTGTGTGTAAAAGGCCTATATAATGTGATGTACACACAATAACACAAATGTTTTGGAGTTTATAAGCTAATGTCAAACTTTCCACTATAATAACAGATTTTTATCTCTCATGTATTAACCCAATGTTCGTAGTTTTTTTTCCTTTGCTAAGATATTAAATCACTTTTAACAGTTATGTAATTCATACCAAATCACTTAAGAAAATTTAATCACGTGCCGAATAATTAGGAAAATAAAGTTTACAATACAGCGAACTCGGCCTGATGTATCAAAACAGTATAGACTTCAAAATTTGTTTAGAATTCATACAATATTTTAAAACCAAAATCATTATTGTCTTAATTATTGAACGGGTGAATCCTTAGGGTGACACAACATAACAACAGTTTTAACTTTCTTCCAAAAAATAATAATAAATCACTCTGTTTAATGCCGCCTGATATAGATCCTAAGCCCCCCCCCCCCTCGTCGCCCTCCTCCCACCCCTCTGCACGCAAGTGAATGTTAATTTTGTTATACCAAGACAAGTAGGCCTACATATAGAGTTTCTTCCAGGCATCTCTTCGGGGGGGGGGGGGGGGCAAGCTCCCCCCCCCCCCCCGAAAACGAAATGAGATTTATATAATTTATAGAGAAATTATATACTTTTAACAGTGTCCACCCCCCCCCTCCCCGAAGAAAGTCTACCGCCCCCCCCCCCCTCGAAAATTTCTAGTGCCCCTTTCCCCACCCCCCCCCCCCCCCCCCCCCCCCGGAGAAAAAAAGTCTGGAAGAAACACTGTACATATACGACATCTACAACAAGAAAGTCAGGACTAGAGTTCATCAGGTCACTAACTGTCTACTATAGACATCCCGTCTGCTCACTAAAAATTATTACTCTTTACGTCGTGGGCTAATTCTCGACCGCCATCTCCAGTCAGCTCAGGTCAAATGCCAGGCGACCGTACCGTACCCTGCACAAAGGGTAGGTGTGACACTATTTTTGTATCGAATTACGGCCTGTCCCAGTTCAGGTGGGACTCACCAACATCAACCGTGGCCTCAGTTATAACAATCAACAACGTCGGCATTCGACCATTTAGTTTTTCCCAATTGAATTCAGCAACAGTTATTTAAGTTTACAAACTAATTCAGATAACAATGACAGTGCTGAAGCGCGGGGCCCCTTCAAGCGCGGGGCCTATGGCGACCGCCCCGTTCGCCACCCCCTAACGCCGGCTCTGGGGAGAGATAAGTGTTATGTGATTGTGATTCCCCTTCCCCCCACTCCCTTTCTTCAAGGAAAGACTACACTTTCAATTTCAGCCAATAACTCAGCATAGTGCATTGCAGTTATATTAATCATGGAGGGATTTTTGTTCACGCTTTCAATTAAATCCATAAGATCGTCAGATTAATTATCATTATTAATTTGGTATTATATTATTTTATTTTTACGAATTTTTAGCAGCTACCGTAAAAATTAATTTGCTTTTAACGTTAATGTTTTTAATTTCTACGCTTCAATCAGTTAAAAATGAGGAAGAAGTTTAAATCGAAAACAAAAGTAGACTGGGGTAACTCCATTTCTTGTGATAACTAAGAAAGCATAGTAATTTTTTACGTTTCTTTGCATTACTCTAAATTTATACTTATAATAGGCCTATAGATCTAGATCTAGTTGTAGTCAATTGTAGTGAACTCAGAACTGTGTGGTTTCTCTATAAGTCAGAATACTAGAATAGATTCAAAATCCGATCCAGATCTAGATTCTAGATTAGAATTATTATAATATTATTAGACTATTAGATCTATCACATCAGTCATGTGGTCCTAGGTCTAGATCTAGATCTAGATTAGATCTAGATCTAGTTAAATTTAGATTTATACTAGATTTCTAGTTCTAGTACTAAACTAGAACTAGTTAGTAGTTACTGTAGTTACTAGTTGTAGTTAGTAGATCTAGCTTGTAGTGTAGTACTAGTTTTATGGTTAGAACTTACCACACCTATTCTATTTTAATATTTAGATCTAGATCTAGGTCTATATTTTAATTGATTTTGAAAAAAATCAGATGTACTTGCCTACTACTTGCCCACTGCTAAAAAAAGTAAACCCTTGCCTTAGGCCCCAAAAGCAATGCAATACCACCCTTAACTTTTTAAATTAATTACGTCGTCGTTAGTACTTATTACTATATTTAATAGTATATTAGATCTAGTAAACTGTAAACTAAACATAAACTAAACTAAAAATTGAGTAGCTTTAAGTCTTACTTAAGTTACTATCTTAGGTATCTTATAAGAAAAGAAAATAACTATCATTATCAAGCAATCTTCTATTAGGATCAGAAATGATCAAGGCTCTTGCAAATTAGACGTAAAAAGTAAAAACTATATTAATATATAGTATATAGGCCTAATAAATTTTAAAATTTTTAATTAGGCCTAAATCCAGTGTAAGTATTGTAAGCCCTGTTCACCTCTTCAGTGTTATTGCATTGTCATTAGTAATATTAACATTATTATTAATTGAAAAGTAATCACATGACAACACTTTACAAACATTGGTAGTTGCTGTGTGTTTTGTTGTCAGCATAATAATGGCCAGTCTACCATTTATTTTATTTTGTATAATTTCAATCTAAATCATCCAGATTAAAAGTGAACACAGAGTTTCTTCCAGGCATCTCTTCTGGGGGACTATCTTTGCCCCCCCCCCCCCCTCCCCCAAAAAAAAAGTTCAACCGCCCCCAGAACGAAATGAAATTTATATAATTTATATAGAAAATATATACTTTTATTAACAGTGTCCGCCCCCTCAAAGAAAGTTGACCCGTCCCGTCCCCGTCCCCCCCCCCCCCCCGAAAATTTCAAGTGCCCCCCCAGAGAAAAAAGTCTGGAAGAAACACTGAGCAAACAACCTAAACATATTTTTCACTAATCCTCCATTTCTTTAGTATTTTAGTAGACAAAAACAAAATCATACCGATTACACTATGCTCTGTACACTATAGTATAGGATAACACATTCACTTAGATTGCCCTCTTCTTTTAGAATTTATCTTTATTCATATTACAGTTATTTATATAGGCCTACTATAAATTAAAATAAGTTCCTTTTTTGACATTAATTTGAATCTTTATAAAATTATAGTGATTTCTACTAAACGACCCCCCCCCCCCCCCCACCCCCAATGATGATTTTAAGGCAAGTTAGGCTAAATTGGTTAATTTTTCTTCTAAACAGGCAACCACTCTCACAGCAGATGTATGGTGTCTTTTGAACTCTGATGATGAAAGCTGAAATTTTAGGATGTTTGTGAACTTGATTGCAAAAGACGAGGGATGAGCTGAAATTTTGACAATCTTGAATACTGACTAAAACTTAAAGATGATAGCAATTAATTTGAATTCTTCTGCAGAAGTTAATGTCACACATGATCATATTTCTAAAATTGTGTCGTAAGGTATGAACTATTACATAACAATTGAACTATTACAATGGAAAAAGATGCAATAATCTTAGGAAAAGAAATAACAAATGGACTGCGTGTAGCAGATTTAAAAGAGGACTTAATAAAATGGCTGACAGTGATAAAATCAGTGTTAGTTCCTCAAGCTCTTCAAGGGAATGCTGGGACATCAAGCGTGTATGGCTATGAAAGCTCAACTCTCATCTCCTTAAGGAGCGCTGTGATAAAAACCTATGGCATGAAAATATACAGCTGCCTCATGTCAAAGATTTCTGTTCAGATGTTGTCAAAACTGGGCACAGAGAACACTGAACTTTTCAAATCAATATTTTTGGAGGGTCCTCCGAAAGAATCTTTTTTCTCTTTATTTCAGGCTGTAACTGACTCAGAAAGGTAATATTATTGTAAATTGTATAATAAATAACTTCTTAACTAATCTAATTCTATTTTTGGTTGTGTTAAATGTAGAGTAAAACACATGATTGACAAGAATGAAACAATAATTTCAGGAAAGATTACAAATTTCACAAATGTGTCTCATTGCTGGAAGAGTTCCTGACTAGACAAAGATTGGCTCAGCTCCTCCAGGATGAAAGTCAGGCAGGTGAAGATGGCAGCTCATCCACTCAGGTCCTGGATGTTGAGGCAGAAATCTTGATTGGCTATCTCACCTCCTTACCTGAGAAAATGGCCAACAGACTGCAACATGAAAACAGGTCAGCATTTAAATAATTATTGCAGATCAGTTAATAAAACATAACTAACAAAATACAATTCCATTACAAAATAAAATCTTAAATACAAAATGCTACAACAAAAACGTTATATTACATATTCATGCCTTCGTCATTGTTTAATCCCAAATATTTTCATGAATAAGACTGTTATATCTTGTCTTGTGTTTTATTTAGGAGCATACTTTAAAAAAAATAAATATTTTAACATGGTTTCCTGTGAGCTATAAATAAGAAATTTGGTACTTCTGGTCTATAGTCATATATTTACAACAGTTATGTCTATCAGAATTTGCGGGCAAACATCGGAGCACAAAAACAAACAGACCATAACCCTATTGATTGTGGTTGATGTGTATGGCTACATCCAGAGTTACCTACATAATTAAAGGGTTAAAGTTTAAAATGATTTGTGTGTCTGTAGCCGTAAAAAAATAAAGTGTTATTTTTATTTCTGTAGCGAGAAATTTTTGCCACAAAACTACATACCAATGACCAGTCTGGCATTGTTGGACGTGCTACAGTGGGGTCATGACCTGGTGGCCGCTGGTCAGAACGTGTCTCTGCTTGTGGTCAGTGTGCTGGTGGGCAAGTTGTGCTTTACTGGACATGCAGGTATGTTCTAGAACATGTATCATGGGTTTGTTCTGTCATGTCATATGCTGGCATATCATTTGCTGATATGTTCTTTGTAATTAGCTGTGTTTTATGTGGTATAGCTCGTATGTCATTTAGTGTGTTGTTGCTTGTAAATTTTATACCACATGTCATTTGCTGTTATGTTCTTTGTAATTATGTGTCATTGCTCGTATGTCATGTTAATTTTGTACCACATGTCATTTACTGATATATTCTTTGCTGTATTAACTGTTGGCATTTTATAACACACATTATTCACTGGTGCATTTTATATCATGTCAGCAAACTAATATGCTAATTATTTATCTTTAGTTTCTTTTTTAGTATAGTTTTTATAACAGTGGTTATAAAAGCAAGCTATGTCTCAAAAAAATGAATAGAAAAACTAATATATATTTCCTGTGGTGTACAAAAGACTTGTTTTGTTTTTGTCAGACGTTCTGCTGGACACTCTACTGCCCCAGTTGAGTGTCAAGGTCAGACTGGATTACATCTGGTGTAGGATCTGTGAGAGAGTTTTTGCTGGGGTGCCAGTCAGGACTCTGGAGTCTGTTATTGTTCCAATGATGAAGAAACTCTCCTGGTAATTGTTTACTGATGCTCTCATTATATAGTTGTATACCCATAGACATTCTTTGTTGATGCAGGAGTTATATACAATTAATTTTGTAAATTAGATGAAAGAGATTTTCTTTTTCTAAAAAATTCTAATTTCTGAAATACAAGCTATTCCATTTAGTTTTTTTCCTCACTTGCAGACATTTTTTTTTTTTATAAATTTAAATTCCAAAAATTGGTTACATCAGAAATTAATGTGTGTCGATTTTGTAAAATAAAATTTAACATGAATTAATTATGTATAAGTTTTTTTATTTGATTGCATTGAAAATTTGAAAAAAAATCAATGTTCACCACTTCAGGTATGGCCTTGCTGACAAGTTCCTGGGAGATTGTGTGGTGCACACAACTAGCGTGAAAATGTTGCTGTGTACGAAGATGCTGTTGCACCGAACTTACAGCAAACCTGTAGGTTGCTTGCAGTTCACTCAAAATTCATTTTTCACTTTACTTTTAGACTAATTGTTTTACTTTATAATCCTTTCAAAATGAATACATTATTTAGTTCACTGACTATAACCAATCATGGATAGTTCATATTTGTGCTGTATCAGTATAATAGTGTTAAATTAAGACCAAAAGCTGCTTCTGTGCATAACAATAGAATTAAATATTGTGTTGTATCTAAATTCTATCATTTCATATAAACTACACAATATTTAACTTAATAAATACAAATTTCACTTGGCTTTTCTTCATTATCCAATGTTATTTACAATTATCACTGTATTCATGCGATATATGGTTTTAAAACAATATAATTACCGTAATCCAACTAAAACATGTAAATTATAAAAAAGTAAATTAAACGAGTATTTTACGATTATAAGATTAAAAGTATTTTTTGTGGTTTGCTTTCCAGAAAAGAATTCTTCACAATATTATTGGATATTTATCTGCCTCACACACCAGAAGACATCTCCTGATAGAGGTAAGCAAAATATTTACTTTAATTAAATCTTAGACGTAGGACAAGTTAAAAAATAATAACCCATGGAACAGCATGTAGTTCACTAGCATGGAAATCACGAGTTTGATTTCAAGGCTTACGGTAATTCTGCTTTCCTGAGGCTTCTCAGCTCTATTTGGGTACCTGGCTTGCATCTGAGAAACTTAAGTCTGCTGGATAGTGCTGGCCACGCGATCTTTTCTTAGGCTGAGATTAAATAAACTTGAACTCTACTTCATCTACCTTATATATATTCAGATGTGAATGCATACATTACTTACAGTTTAAAATAAACTCTCTTCGCCAGTTACCAGTAGATTTACCAGTAATTTTTATGAATGCAGGTGTTTTTAAAATGTTGCTAGATTTACCAGTAATTTTTATGAATGCAGGTGTTTTTAAAATGTTGCTAGATTTACCAGTAATTTTTATGAATGCAGGTGTTTTTAAAATGTTGCTAGATTTACCAGTAATTTTTATGAATGCAGGTGTTTTTAAAATGTTGCTAGATTTACCAGTAATTTTTATGAACACAGGTATTTTTTAATGTTGCTAGATTTACCAGTAATTTTTATGAATGCAGTTATTTTTAAAATGTTGCTAGATTCACCAGTAGTTTTTATGAACGCAGGTATTTTTGAATGTGGTGAGAGTGTGGGGTGATGGTAGCTCTATGAAGCACATCTCAGTGGAACAGCACCTGTACATCTCCAAGGTTTTGATGGTGTGTATGGGAGCCATCAATGAGGTTGAGAAGAAAGCTCATAAGGATGGTGAGTTCTTCAAAAATATGGAACAGATTTTGTTAAGAAAATGAGATTTTTATATTAGCTGGTTCAAAATATGGAACAGATTTTGTTAAGGGAATAATATTATTCTATTAGCTAGTTAAAAATATGGAACAGATTTTGTTAATGGAATAATATTATTCTATTAGCTGGTTAAAACTTTGAACAGATTTTGTTTAGGAAATAAGATTGGAAGATTAGCTTGTTAAAAATATTGGACAGATATTTAATATAATTAGACTGTCATGATTGCTGAAAACTATGTTTTTTTTATGGATTGAAATTAGTATTTTGGTGTTAGCTAAAATTTAGTTCAACTAAAGTAATAACTTTTTCTGTTATTCCCTACATAAGTTAGATCATCTCTCACACTTCAGAGACCTAATGTTATGCATCTTTTGGTTTCTCTAATGTCAGATTTTATTTCTAGAACTGATGCGTGAGTTGATGCCTGGGGTACAAGCGCACCTGGAGAGCTCAGACCCCACAATGAGGCTGGCCGGGATGACCATTGCTAAAACCTTGATACACACGCTGGAGCCCACTGGGCCTCAGCTGGAGTTTGACCTTGACCTGAATAACGCAGTGGTCAAGGATCTCCTGGAGTTCAAGGACTTGCCAGCAGACCCTGGACCTACAGAGGAGGAAAGGTTTGGTTCTATATTACTTTTGGTAGGGTTGTTAGGTTAGTGCTCTTTGTTAGGTTAGTTCTGTTTGTTTAAATAGTTCTTTTTGTTGGTTAGTTCTGTAAAAATATCTTCACTTTTAAAAAATTTGTTTCCGTTTTTGTTTTAAATTTTTAATAAATTTATTGCTAATTATAAAATATTTTTAAAAAAATAAATCAGTTGCACTTATATGTTCTTTTAATGATAACTCTCCACTGCTGGGTAAAGGCTTGGTCAGGATGAATAAGGTGAAGGGAGACTATTATAGTCTCATTTAAGTCTTGCCATGTTTTTCATTGTTACCTCCCTGCGACTGATTGATTGGAACACTGTCTAAAAAAAGTTTGTGCATTATAACTTATAACTTACCAATTTGATATTGTTCATATATCAGGGCCATCACATCCGAAGAGAAAATTTCATCCATACCCAGTGGAAAGGTTGAAGAAAGTTTGAAGTCGCTGAGCTTAGAAGATGAGAATGGAAAGAAAACAGATGATGACTCAGAGTTGGACAGGTGAGAAGGGTTTCTACTCATTTGTTAGGAGCGTGCCGAAACTGTTTACACAGCTAAAAAGTTAACATTTAACAATACTTTAGCATTAAAAACTCAGAACCCCCAAATTATGAAATCAAGCAACTCTCAAATAAGGATATTTTTTTTTTTAATTTTTATTGGATCTTGTAGGTTTTTGCATACAACTTCAGTACCAGTGTTTATAGTTTAGTGTTTACTTTTTTCTGCTCAGTGATGATGACTTGGAGCCATATGATATGTCCAATGATAAAAAATTCACAAAGATTTCGCCTCCCAAATATGTGCGGGATTGTATGGAAGGTGAGACTAATTAGACTGTAAGGAAGGTGAGACTTTAATTAGATTGTATGGAAGGTGAGACTTTAATTATATGATATGGAAGGTGAGACTTTAATTAGACTGTATGGAAGGTTAGACTAATTAGATTGTATTGAAGGTTTTTGTCGATGGTTTTGATACAATTTTTTCTTCCCATGAACCAGGTCTAATCTACAGCACCAAGGACCCAGACAAGACAGAGCTGTGTCTGCAACACGCTGAGGGTTTAATCAGACGAGCAACATTTGGCCTGGAGGAGGTAACTCTGTTGTGACACAAGGGCTAGTTAATGCTGACCTCCCCTGGTGTAGTAGAACTCTTGCTTGTTGAGATAAACCCAGACGAGCAACATTTGGCCTGGAGGAGGTAACTCTGTTGTGACACAAGGGCTAGTTAATGCTGACCTCCCTTGGTGTAGTAGAACTCTTGCTTGTTGAGATCAACTCACACTTGTTTCTGTCAAGTGTATGAGGACAGCTTTAAAAGATGTTTCTAGTTGTCTTGACAAGTCCATTGCCCAGGACTAATTAAACTGACTATTGGGTCAACGAGGTCGGGTAGTAGTGTGCTTAATTGCTAACTCAAAAATTTAAAGTTTGGATCACATACTCGAGTCTGCTAAAATCCCAAAATCAACCCTGCTCTAATTCATACGTTACTCATGTTAGGGAAACTAAGACAGTGATCACACTATCCCTTCATATTCTATGGTCAAGAACAGATGGACTGTATACAGTATGGTACTTAATATTCCCTATGGACCGTTAGGTCTGAAAAAGTAACATGACTATTGACTGACAACAGATAACAATATGTGGTTAACAGCTGTTTGTAGTAAATTTTTCATTTCACTGGTTTTTAAAAAAAAATCCCACTTGTGAAATGTCTTCTGATTCCAGATTGCAGTAGAGTTCACTAAAGTTCTGCTACACATGGAGGACACCCACAGCTTTGAGAATTTCCTGGTCAACAGATTTTCAGCCTTGGTTGCGCTAGCAGTCACTAGCCCAGCTAATGTAAGAATTGTTTTAACCTCTGTACATCAGAGCAGTCATTTTCAACCATTTGTCAGGTTACATTAAAAAGGTATGCCTACATTGAGTCCAAACATTTAAGTTATCATATGTTGGAACCTTGTTTAGAAAAATACAATTTTTATTATTTTTAACTTGACAAGGAGAACTTATTAAGTAAACATTTCAACAAGTCAACCATATTGGAGGTCAGAGTTCAAATCTCAGTCTCACATGTATGCAACTTGTTATGGAAACTTGTAGACATTTAATAGCATGCAATGGCATATGTTCTAGTGTGATGTAACAATAATTAAAATGGTAGATTTCAACCAATAATATTTCCCCAAAGTGTGAAATGATGAAAATGATAGAATTCAATCAATCAATATTTCCACAAAGTGTGATGTGACAATAATTAAAATGATAGATTTCAATCAATCAATATTTCCTCAACACTGACATCTGTAGGTGGCTGAGTTCCTGTGTTCTCAGTTCTATGAGAAAAATTACAGTCTCAGGCAGCGCATGGACATTCTTGAGGTAAGGGAAACGTTGGATGGATGTAGACGTTTGAATGTTGATTTTTGAGTATTTATGTTGATATTTGAATGTTAATGTTAGTGTTTGTTTATTGATTTTGATGTTTGAATATTAATGTTGACATTTGAATGTTAATGTTGATGTTTGAATATTAATGTTGTTTGAATATTAATGTTGATATGTGAATATTAATGTAAGTGTTTAAATATTAATATCAGATTATAAATATTTTTGTTGATGTGTGATGTTAAAATTAGAAATAATTTTTTTCTTAAGAAACATTGAAACATTCTTAGAACCAGAAAAATGTAGTGTCTGTCATATTTTCAGTAAATAAAAGCACAAAATAGAACTAGCCATTTAATCCTCCCACAGGTCCTAGGTAATGCAGCAGAAGAACTCTCCACACCAGAGAAACAAAAAGATGACAGGTGGGTAGCTGGTGTCTTATGTTGATAGTCTGACATGGCCTGTGTTCTGAACTACACACTTTTATCTCTTGTAATGCTTTTTAAAATGTGACCAGGACTGAAAGACGCTAGTTGTGTTGTCTTACAACTGCCTTTCAACCCTGCAGGATAACACAAGTTGTAAGACAGCACAAACATCATTCATACAACAATTTCCCATTACTTGTATCCACATCCATGTGATGAGCTGCTATATAAAACCAGCTGTTTCTATCAGATGTTTTCCTCATTTGATGTTTATTGTGTTAATTTAGAAAAAATGAATTTTTATGTTTAACTATAGTTATAACTATTTTTATATAAAATTTTTTTTTTTGTGTTTACAAAATAGCTCCATTATTATAAACAGTTTTAAAATCCCAATTTAATTATATGTCTGTGTAGGAGGATTTTAAAACTTTTTCCTTGATTAATTCTTGTTGTTTTAAGTCTCAAAGAGGTCTAATAATGTATGTGAATGTTAGCTACATTTTAAATATACAGCATTTTGTTCATCAAAGAAAGGGAAACTATTTTTTTTTATATCAGGAGGACTAAAAAGTTGGGAGATTAGAAAATTTATACTTTTGTTTCAGTAAAGCAAAAAAGATTGTTGAAATTTTTAAAAAATATAATCTTTTGTTTCAGTAAAACCAAAAAGATTGTTGAAATTTCCCCAAACTTCGACCCTTCAGACTGGAGGCAGGTGGTCCAGAAGCGGATAGACAGCAACACGCGGCGTTTTGTCCACGGGAGGTCAAAACCAGAACCAGTCCCTACACTGAACCGGTTCGCCCCTGTGGCTAGCCAGTTTTTCTACCCACTGATGACCAAAGTGGACAGAACTGAGCCATGCCTGGACCTACTGGGCAAGGACCACACACTGTTGTACAGGCTGCTCTATACACTGGCCATTGTCCTGCACTCATCCATTAATCTACCTGTAATTATGTCCGGTTAATTGTCAAGTATTTTACACTCATCCATTAATTTACCTGTAATTATATCTGGCTAATTGTCAAGTATTCAATATTCTCCATTAATCTACCTATAATTACAACTGGCTAATTGTCACATTTTAAAAAAAAATAAAAAATTCCATTAATCTACCATTAATCTGGCTAATTATCAAATATAAAAAAACTAATCAATTCTATTTATACACAATTAACTTTGCCTAGCAACATGTGCTATATTTAGTAGCAGTACCAGCACTTATCACATTCTTAACTTTTTTGCTCAAATTTTTTTTTATATGAAGTTGATTTTTAGTTGCAAATTTGTTTTTTAAATATTAAATTACTTTTTGAAAAGGTAATGTTATGTTTTTTTTTAAATGTGAATTTTATTATTAACCTTGGTTTGAACAATTAATTTTTTGTCCAAATATAAATTTAACTTTTCTATGTCCACTGTTTCAGGGTGCTGGTCAGATGGGGCGGGCTCTACTGGAGTTTACCTGGCCAATCAGGTTCCACTCGGACTGGTCAGTTGATTTTGCTCACCTTGAACTTTACTTAAGTTGTTAAAAACAATTTTACCTTACCCATCAAAAACAGACTTTCACCTTCACTGTTTAATAATGACTTTAACATCACCTGTAAAAATGACTTCTATGTCATATGTAAAAATGACATGTAAAAAATGACTAACGTCACCTTTAAAAAATGACTTTTACGTCACATGTAAAAATGACTTTAATGTCACCTTTAAAAAAATTACTTTAACGTCACATGTAAAAAATGACTAACATCACCTTTAAAAAAATGACTTTTACGTCACATGTAAAAAAAATGACCTATCACAAAAAAACCTTACCTGTGACATGACTTGACTCTAACCTCACCTGTCTAAAACCCCCTCACCTGTGACACATGTGTACCCTCCCCAGCTTTGTACGCCAGTCTGTACTAGTGTGTACCAGCACAGTTTTTCTTGTGGTGCCAGCCTTTAGTCTGATGACTGACCTGCAGGCGGACATTGCTGAGACCATGGCCTGGCTAGAGGGTTGGTTCACCTTGATCAGTCATCTTATTCTTTCATCTTAATCATTCATCTAAATCTTTCATCTAAATCAGTCCCCTTAATCATGCATCTTAATCACTCATCTTAATCATTTACCTTAATCATTCATCGTAATCTTTCATCTTAATCATTTACATTAATCTTAAGCATCCATTTTTATCATTCATCTTAATCTTGAACATTGGTCTTAATCATTCATCTTAATCGTTTATCTTAATTATTTATCTTAAACTTAAATACTCATCTTAATCATTCATCTTAATCAATCTTTCATCTTAATCTTAAGCATTCATCTTAATCGTAATCATTCAACTTAATCTGAAGCATTCATCTTAATCATTCATCATAACAATAAGCATTTTCAAAACAAAATCTGCATAACTAACAAATACTAAGAAACTATTTATTTAATTACAAAAAAGTTAATAGATTATTATTTAAAATTAAAATAATAAAAATGTATAGCTTAATTAGCTGTCAAGGTTTTAATCTATTTCTTTTATCCCCCTCTACCCCACCCCCCCCCCCCTACCCTACCCCACCCCATCCCCCTATACCCACCCCCCTCTGGTTGAGCAGACGTAATAGAGAGAGACCCAGACAATGAGTGCCAGAAAATGGCCGCCCAGACCTTGATGCTGCTCCAAGGTCAAGTCAAGAGAGAGGTGGAGGACTCAAAGAGCAAAATAAGATGAGTGGATGGTATCCATTGTTGGATGGTATCCATTGTTCTATGGTATCCAGTGTACAGTGGTATCTAGTGTTGGATGGTATCCATTGTTGGATGGTATCCATTGTTGGATGGTATCCATTGTTCTGTGCTATCCATTGTTCTATGGTATCCAGTGTACAGTGGTATCCATTGTTCTATGGTATCCATTGTTCTATGGTATCCATTGTTCTATGGTATCCATTGTTCTATGGTATCCATTGTTCTATGGTATCCATTGTTCTATGGTATCCATTGTTCTATGGTATCCATTGTTGGATGGTATCCATTGTTGGATGGTATCCATTGTTCTATGGTATCCATTGTTCTGTGCTATCCATTGTTCTATGGTATCCAGTGTACAGTGGTATCCATTGTTCTATGGTATCCATTGTTCTATGTTATCCAGTGTACAGTGGTATCCATTGTTCTATGATATCCAGTGTTCTATGCTATCCATTGTTCTATGCTATCCATTGTTCTGTGGTATCCATTGTTCTATGGTATCCAATGTACAGTGGTATCCATTGTTCTGTGGTATCCATTGTTCTATGATATCCATTGTTCTATGGTATCCATTGTTCTATGCTATCCATTGTTCTGTGGTATCCATTGTTCTATGGTATCCATTGTTCTATGCTATCCATTGTTCTGTGGTATCCATTGTTCTATGGTATCCATTGTTCTATGGTATCCATTGTTCTATGGTATCCATTGTTCTATGGTATCCATTGTTCTATGGTATCCATTGTTCTATGTTATCCAGTGTACAGTGGTATCCATTGTTCTATGATATCCAGTGTTCTATGCTATCCATTGTTCTATGCTATCCATTGTTCTGTGGTATCCATTGTTCTATGGTATCCAGTGTACAGTGGTATCCATTGTTCTGTGGTATCCATTGTTCTATGATATCCATTGTTCTATGGTATCCATTGTTCTATGCTATCCATTGTTCTGTGGTATCCATTGTTCTATGGTATCCACTGTTCTATGCTATCCATTGTTCTGTGGTATCCATTGTTCTATGGTATCCATTGTTCTATGGTATCCATTGTTCTATGGTATCCATTGTTCTATGGTATCCATTGTTCTATGGTATCCATTGTTCTATGGTATCCATTGTTCTATGGTATCCATTGTTCTATGGTATCCATTGTTCTATGGTATCCATTGTTCTATGGTATCCATTGTTCTGTGGTATCCATTGTTCTATGCTATCCATTGTTCTGTGGTATCCATTGTTCTATGGTATCCATTGTTCTATGGTATCCATTGTTCTATGGTATCCATTGTTCTATGGTATCCATTGTTCTATGGTATCCATTGTTCTATGGTATCCATTGTTCTATGGTATCCATTGTTCTATGGTATCCATTGTTCTATGGTATCCATTGTTCTATGGTATCTAGTGTTCTATGGTATCTAGTGTTCTATGGTATCCATTGTTCTATGCTATCCATTGTTCTATGGTATCCATTGTTCTATGGTATCCATTGTTCTATGGTATCTAGTGTTCTATGGTATCCATTGTTCTATGGTATCCATTGTTCTATGGTATCCATTGTTCTATGGTATCCATTGTTCTATGCTATCCATTGTTCTATGGTATCCATTGTTCTATGGTATCCATTGTTCTATGGTATCCGTTGTTCTATGGTATCCATTGTTCTATGGTATCTAGTGTTGGATGATATCCATTGTTTTATGGTATCCATTGTTCTATGGTATCCATTGTTCTATGGTATCCATTGTTCTATGGTATCCATTGTTCTATGGTATCCGTTGTTCTATGGTATCCATTGTTCTATGGTATCCATTGTTCTATGGTATCCATTGTTCTATGGTATCCATTGTTCTATGGTATCCATTGTTCTATGGTATCCATTGTTCTATGGTATCCAGTGTACAATGTTATCCATTGTACAGTGTTATCCATTGTACAATGTTATCCATTGTACAGTGTTATCCAATATTTGATAGCATCTAGTGCTCAATGTTATCCAGTGTACAATGATATCTTAATGGTATCCATTTTTGAGTGCTCTCCTTTGTGCAATGTTATCCAATGTTTGGTTTTATCCATTGTACAGCATCATCCATTGTTCATTGACATCCATTTTTCAATGAGAACATTGTACAGTATCATCTCATTATGATTTGGTATGAAGTGAGCTACCATACAGTGTCCAATGAAGGCCTTCAGTAGAAATGAAAAAGACAGAAGAAAGTTGAGGATTGAGTCAGGAATTTGGTGGGTGTTTGGGTCAGGGATGACTGGTTTACGTAAAAAATGTCTGCATGTCATGTCTATGTCAAAATGTCAATTGTCATAATGATAAGCTGCAGTTCAAAGGTCATAGCTGTGAATTTGCTTTTTCCTTGATTGATTGTTACATATTACATGTATGTTGTTTTAAAAATTTTGACTGTTACATGATATTACATGTATGTTGTTTTAAAAATTTGATACATTTGTTTTAAGAATTGTTGTAATATGACAGGATTCATGTAATAAAGGAAACTTTATCTACAAATTTTTGTTTTTTAAATTTTTATATTTGTATGGTGTTTGCCTTGTGATGTGTCATTTGTTTATGTTGTCTGGGTTGTCTCTTTTTATATATTGTGTTTTGCTTGTATGGTGTCATTATTCTATGGTGTATTGGTTGAATTTTTATTGTATAGTGTTGTATAGATAAATTATCTTGCTGTCATGTTTGTAGTTGGTGATGTGTTTGTAGTTGTTGACTTGTTTGACGTCAACGTCATGTTTGTTGGTGACGTCATGTTAGTACCTTTCCTCAAGCACCACCTGTGGCCAGGGTCTCTAGGTGCAGCTCACCTGTCTGCACCACACGTCACCGCTACCTGTCTGCCACTGTCACAGGTGTGCCAACTGCCACTGTCACAGGTGTGCCAACTGTCATTTTCACACGTGTGCCAACTGCCATTGTCACAGGTGGCTTAAACTGCTAGACCACGATCTGTCTTTACTGCATTAAAAAAAATCAAAGCCATTACCGAACTCAATGTTAAGTCATAAACAATACTTCAAAGAGAAATATTAATAATGACAGGAATTAATTAGACACCGTTGAATGAGAGATACAGTTTTGTATCAAAGTTTTTTTTAATGCTGGAAATATCTGAAAACCACTTAAGATATTTTTTATTCAAATTCTTGAATAAATTAGTTATGATAAAAAATGGCTTTTATTCTGAATACCAGCTCTGCTATAGACACAATTGTCGTGAAGTCAACCCTAAGCATAAAACAGAGTTTTAGACAGACAGCTCTAAAACAATTTTTTTAGCGTACGCAGTAAAGCGTAGCCATCAAGACCGATAACTCTAATTGTGAACGATTATTTTAAGCGTTGCTTCCCTTTGACTAATCTCGTTCCCCCGCCTTTTCTAGCCTTGTGTGAGAGATTTGTCAGCGATTAGCTGACGTAATTTGGTTTCCCCGCTCCGCTTCGTCTGCTAAATCCCACAAATGCGTGATCCGTTTTGCGTAACCGTTCGTTTTTCTAGTGCAATCGGGACGTTCGAGAGCTTTAAGTGCATATGCTAATGAATTTAATTAAGTTAATTAAGTTTTAGAAAGGTCAGTCAATGGTGACCGTAAAGTCTAACTGGTCTAGAGAAGGGAAATGTGTATTTTGTCATGCTCCAAGTTATCAACAACCCGGACTACGAACGTCAAGCCAGACTGGACAAACCATGACTCGTTATACGAACATATAATTTATGAACAGTAATTAATTTTACCAGTTAATGAGCAGAAAGTTATTTTGATCATGAACTATGAACCATAAACACAATCAATTTTTTTTTATTAAAAAAAAAAGTTTTAACTGAATGCAGATACTGAATACTGTTCACATGATAAATTCTGTACATATGATTGGTCAGATTTAGTGGCGGAACTAGGAAAAAAAGGGCCACCCCGCAAACATTTTATTAGCCCCCCCCCCCCCATATATATATATATATATATATATATATATATATATATATATATATATATATATATATATATATATATATATATATATATACAAACACAAAATACGAACATAGGATACTCATTCAACCAGTTCGGGTTTTGAAGAAGAAATGGTTTTGTTTTTCAATTAATCTATTACTAAAAATTTCAACATCATTGTATGTGTGTAAGTTGTTTAGTGTGTTTTTTGAAAATCAGTCTTATTTTATTATTTTATCTCTGCTATAACAACTTGTATCTTTTTTTTTTTTTTTTTTTTTTTTGCCTCAGACACGTAATTTATAGCGTCAGTTGTGTGTTCGCTTTAGCATTACAGTTTTCATCATCGGCTTGTGAGGACTGATACAGATTTACAATAGTAATATTTCTTTCTTACTTGTAGCCTGCTTTCATTCATTTAAGATGGATTACTTATACATAGATCTAATACGAAACGTCTAAATATAAAGAAAAAAATAAAATTAAAAACCAACCTGAAACTGAAAATGCAAATGTGTAATTAAATGATAATTCAAGGGATTTTTTTTTCTCGGCGTGCGTGGTGGGCTGAGGGGACGGGGGGGGGGGGGGGGGGGGGGGGGGGGACGGGGGGTGGAATTTGGGTTTTAAAGTAGAGCTGAAAAAAAATAAAAGGGATTACCGAGAATTAAAATTATACAAATTTTAAGCAATCGGAAAAGTTATGTTATTACAATGAGACACATCAAAGCAAACATTCTTCCCTTTCAAACATCTATATCTATACAGTCCTCAAACAGTTTTTTTTTATTCAATTGTTTTAAACATTTAAATCAGTAATAATAATATATTTGATAGATTTTACACAGCATCAAAGACATGAACAATGAACATCACTTGCATATATAATAATCAAAGGGAGAAAATAAAATGGCATAAGAACTAGATTAAAATAAGGTGTATCGTATAGAACTATAGAGAGTATACACACTTGAATCCAGACTTTAGTCAGTCTAAAGAATATAAAAAATGAAAGCTTTGTTTAAGTAATGGTGTCTCGTGTTATGTTTATTTTTATGTCTTTTTTTGTATTTATATAATTAATTTTCAATACATTTAATTTTTGTACAATGTCATTTTTTTAGTGAGTATTTTATTAAAAAAAAATAATTAAGAGAAGTAATTGCTTTTTAATTTGTTTAGTACAAATCTATTAATCAGTAGCTTATGAGCACCCCTGTTTAACTATTTAAAAAGGGAAATAAGTCATGGAAGTAGTTTGAACGTTTGCTTATCTTTGATAAGTTTGATTGTAGGAGAAAGAGGATTCGGCTTTCACAGTGGTTTAAAAACAAAGGGAAAAGGAATATACAAGAGCGTGGGGAGGTGTCTATAGCAGAGTTTCTTCCAGGCATCTCTTCGGGAAGGGGGGGGTAGAAGCCCCCGAAATTTTTTTACCGCCCCCCCCCCCCCCCCCCCGGAACGAAATGAAATTTATATAATTTATATAGATAATATATACTTTTAAAAAAGGCCGCCCCCCCGAAGAAAGTTTACCGCCCCCCCCCCGAAAATTTCAAGTGCCCCCCCCCCCCCCTCCCGGAGAAAAAAGTCTGGAAGAAACACTGGTCTATAGAATAAAGATAATCCAAACGCAGCTACAGTAGTCTTTTTACAAAATAACCATCAAGTCAAAGATGCAAATAGTTAATTTTTTTTAACCATAAAAAATGTATTACGATTGGCTGTAGGCCCTAAATGGCGTGGGCCCCCCGCATTGCGGGGTCTGGCGGCACTATAGTTCCGCCCCTGGTCAGAATGTTAATGAAGTTTTTATATTGCACCAAACGTCTTAATATCTTGTGAGTTGTCTAAACATGAATCTGTTTTAAGTCTGTAATGTAAGGGCCCACTATATGATACCATATTTGAGACTATCACGTGGTTTGAACATTACCTACAGTCAGAGGCGTAGCGAGGGGGGGGGGGCGGGGGGGGGGCATATGTCCCCGGGCGCCAACCTTAGGGGGGGGGGGGCGCCAAATTGAAAGTTTGAGGGGGGGTGCAAATGAAAAGTTCGAGGGGTGGGGGTGCAAATCGAAAGTTTGTCCCCGGGCGCCGGGAAGGGTCGCTACGCCTCTGCCTACAGTTAAGCCACTTTGATAAGGTGGATCTCTACTCTACTAATGTGATGTCGTGAGGTCTCTACTCCACGCTGTAAAACTATAATAGATCGATTTTTTTAAAGCTGTAGGGTCTTCCTTTTTTACTTTCTCGTATATACGAAGTATAGAGAAAGTATTGTAATCGTGCAAAAAAAAAATCGAGATTTTCACAAATCTCGACGCTTTACACCTCACTGATACGGAAAAACATAATTTTGCAATCTTGTCCGTATGTCTGTGTGTCCGTGTGTGTGTCTGTGTGTGTGTCTGTGTGTAAACACGATAACTTGAGTACCGTTACAGCTAGGTTGATGAAATTTCATATATAAGTATTTTATCAAAATCGTAGATCCGTATCAACTTTTGAGCGATTTCCGATATCCGGAAGTGGTACTTTTTCTACTTTGAATTTTTCAAAAGCCTATAACTTGAGTACTATTTCATATAGATAAATGAAATTTCACATGTAAGTAAAAGATCTAATTCTCTACCTTCTTTCAAATTTTGAGTAATTTCCGTTGACCGGAAGTACTAATTTACGCTTTTTCCGATTTCTCAAAAAACGCATGTAAATTTATAAAGTACTCATAATATTGTGCACTATTATGCACATTTTATTAGGCGTTCACTTGGTGTGCAATTCTTTTTTTTTACAAGATTCCATTCTATTATAAAAAGTTTAAGTAATTAAAAATGGATTACAAATATTGTCTATGTCCTGAGTTGCCATCCCTCATAGTTTTATATTAGAATATTCGAGAAAGTTTAGGGGAGATCACTCCCGGTTTATTTAAGTCTGAAATGGTGTCATTTTTTTTTCTAAGCGATCAATTTCTATGAAATTTTTAAGACCCAATGACAATGCAATATGACATTAAATTTGACTTAATTGGATGACTAATAATTTTTTTTATCAATTAATTACAAATTTCTGAAATTAGTAGACAGACTTATCAAACTATTCCGCACTCGCGTTATCATGTTCATTAGATGCGCAAAAGTTTTTAGTTATGCAACTCTATTGTAAATATAAAATTTAAAGTAGGCCCTACTGAAAAAAAAAATTGCATAAAAAACGTATTAATAAGAAGCTTTTTTACTTTCTCGTATATACGTAGTATAGAGAAAGTATTGTAATCGTGCAAAAAAAAAAAATCGAGATTTTTACAAATCTCGACGTTTTACACCTCACTGATACGGAAAAACATAATTTTGCAATCTTGTCCGTATGTCTGTGTGTGTGTGTGTCTGTGTGTCTGTCCGTGTGTAAACACGATAACTTGAGTACCGTTAGAGCTAGAATGATGAAATTTCATATTTAAGTATTTTATCAAAATCGTAGATCCGTATCAACTTTTGAGCGATTTCCGATAACCGGAAGTGGTACTTTTCCTACTTTGAATTTTCCAAAAGCCTATAACTTGAGTACTATTTCAGATAGATAAATGAAATTTCACATGTAAGTAAAAGATCTAATTCTCTACCTTCTGTTAAATTTTGAATAATTTCCGTTGACTGGAAGTTGTAATTTACGCTACTTCCGATTTCTCAAAAAACTAATGTAAATTTATTAAGTACTAATACTATTGCGCACTATTATACACACCTTTATTAGGCGTTCGCTTGGTGCGCAATTGTTTTTTACTGAGATTCTATTCTATTTTTAAAAGTTTAAGTATTTAAAATGGATTAAAAATCATAACTATATCCCCAGTTACCATCCACTGTTGTTTTATATAAGAATATTCGAGAAAGTTTAGGGGAGATCACTACCGGTTTATTTGTAATAATGCACTAAAAACGAAGAAAATCACTTTCTTTAAATATATAATACTACACTACTATTTAAATTATACAATAACGAAAAGCGTTTCTCTTCCTAATATTAGTATTAAAGGTATCCAATAGATAATATAGTGACCCAAGCTTTTCTGTGGTTGGTTGGTTCTGCTGACCTTGACGTTCCATGAACTTGGCTTCTTGAACCCCCCCCCCCCCCCCCCCTCCCCTCCGTCATTGCCACTGAGATGGTGGCGCCATCAGAGTCAACTGACACCATAAGACGTCACCAATCAGAAAATTGTCTTTTGAATAGTCACAGCGTACTTGACCTAGTTTTATAACTAACTGCAGTAATTACCTAAGCCGATCTTGTTTTAATCCACAGGGAGTTTAACTTAATCTTTACCCGGGCCGAGTCGTCTGCGCACCTGCATTAGTCTTCCCACAGAAAGTACCACGGTTCGATATTTCTTTTTTACCCAGAAGATTTTTATTTTATTGGATGCAAAGTCGTGCCAAGACTGAATTATAAAACTTTAATCTCAAAATGTTGTGAACCTTAAACTATAGTTTACTCTCAAAATATTGTACACGAAATTACAATTTACTCCTAAAATATTGGACACGAAGAAAGTCTACCGCCCCCGAACGAAATGGAATTTATAAAGAAAACATATACTTTTACCAGTGTGCCCCCCCCCCCCCTCCACGGAAAATGTTGTCCGCCCCACCCCCCCTTCCCCGAAAACATCAAGTGCCCCCTCGGAGAAAAAAGTCTGGGAGAAACACTGTTAACAATTTACTCCAAAAATATTATACACGAAATTACAATTTGCTCCTAAAATACTGTACACGAAATTACAATTTGCTCCTAAAATATTGTACACGAAACTACACTTTACTTCTAAAATATTGTACACTAAATTACAGGTTTCTCCTAAAATATTGCGCAACAAAAGCTACAAATATCTCTAAAATATTATTCACCCTAAACTTTAAAAAGAATTAAAACAAGGAATCTACCACCTCCAATAAAAGTTATCCCAATTTAATTGAAGCTCTGTTATAGGAAGTCTTAGGCAGATAGCTACGCGAACAAAAAAAATTGCTAAAATAAATGACATCATGACCACGCTTGCTTGTATTGTATATACAGATGTCTTCAAATTGACTAACAATTTTTTTCAAGTGATCAGTAAAGTATGTCATAAAAAATGTGGGTCGCTGGTCCGGTTCTCCGCCCGGGGGTCTGATGGGACTAGACTTGATGGCGGCAGGGACCAAGTCATCTGGGTCACTCTGAGGATAAGCCGGGGCACCAACAAAGGCACCAGTCCCAGACTAATGCCTCACAAGACTGGGCCAATCAGGGATGGCCCCCGCGCCGTAAGGGCCGAGTACACTCTTTACAAACTCCCCCCTGATTTATTCATCGTGTTTCCCTCCTCGCACAACCCTCATGATTTTTTAACTAGGAGGCGAAGATGCCATTCCGAAGCAAACTCCAAATGCTGCAGAACCGGATGTGTGATTGCGCAGGTCCTAATTGGTACCACTAACATGGATTGATCAAATCAATATAACTAGCATCAATTCAATGCCATGCGTGTGCATTATTTATAAAATAAGAAATAGCCTGTAACTCTAAGAATAGATTACTTTTATCATGAATTAAGAATACGACGAAATTTTTTTATCTATAGACTTATATAGAAACCATCTTGAGAAGTGGTGGGCGGGGTATGGCAGGCGTACCCAGGGCCAAGTAGATGGCAAATATCTTGGCGAAGTGGATGACGTAAGACTCTGCACGTGAGGCTGAGTGAATGTAAAAAATTAAACTTTTAAAACAAACATACACGAAACAAAATATCCGGGGTTTTTATACAGTTTTTTAACCAGCTTTCTGTTGCCCTCAAGGCGAATCGGGAATTTCAAGTCTGTCGGGAAACTTAAAGAAGTAGACAATTTTTTGGTTCACTTTTGTGTTCAATCTGGTAAAAAACAACAGGGAGATTGGGGCGGATTAGGTGATTAATTTGTTTTTAATGGCGAACGCCAGAAAATATTCAGCAACACCCCAGGCGGTGATCAGAGGCATCGAATGAGAGAAATTAAAAAGGAAATTTTTGTGTCAAAATGTTTTTCATTTACAAAAAAATTTAAAAAAAAAAAAAAAAAAAAAATTCGTTCTTTTGTTTACAAGAACTGTCTAAAAATTAAAACGAAATATTTGCGAATTTCCGCTGTCTGCATCGGTGAGGTTAGAACCCGGGACGACCGCATGATGCTAGATTTGAGAATTGAACATGTCAGAATAATTCTCAAGCTACAGCTGTACCCTCCCCCCACTCACCATTAATTAAGGTGGTCAATTAATCAATTAATCACAGTTAATGTTTAATGAGCACCAGCAAATATTTTTGTAGTTTTTTAACAACCAGCAGACGATACTAATGGGACGACGTGACCTAAGCGGTAGAGCGCTAGGCTGCTAACCGGAATGTCTTGAGTTCGAATCCGGGTCCAGGTCTGTAGAAAGTCGCTGAGTCGACCTATCTCTGATAGGTACCTAACTTACGTTAGGAAAGTAAAGGCGGCTGGGCATGGTGTTGACCACACCTTCCCTTCATATGCCGAGGTCAAGAAACACATACACCCTTCTTCTTCTGCCCAATAGCTAGCAACTTTCAATCACGATTCTTTTTAGACTCCACTTTGGTCAACTCAACGATTCGATCCAAGTTTAAGGGCTGACCACATAGAACTGACTAAGGAAAGAAAATACAGTGGCTTAGGCATTATCAGATACCTCTTGCTAGGACCCCCACTCACACCATCACCACCGCCGCCATTCTTAAAATATTTACAGCAAAGAGTAAACAAATCATAAATGGACTTTTAAAAAAAATTCATAAAAAACGTTTTAATAACAAGCTTTTATGTAATGATGCACTAAAAAGTAGAAAATAAATTATAGACTACTATTTAAATAACTATAAAGAAAAGCGTGGGTCACTTTAGTATCTATTGGATACCTTTACTAATGTTAAGGAAGACACCCACGCTTTTCTTTATAGTTATTTAAATAGTAGTCTATAATTTATTTTCTACTTTTTAGTGCATCATTACATAAAAGCTTGTTATTAAAACGTTTTTTATGAATTTTTTTTTCAGTACTTTTCATGTTTTATTTACAATAGAGTTACATGACTAAAAACCATTGCGCGCCTACTGAACATCACGTTCAGTAGGCGCGCAATGGTTTTTGAACGCAGCCATTACGTGATGGCGCAGCTATTGAAGGTGATGACGCGTGTGGTGTGGTTGGCTAGACATGCCTACTAATTCGGTCCAAATTTTAATTAATTCATAAAAAATTAATTAGGCATCCAATTAAGTCAAATTTAGTTTCAGATTGCATTGTCTTCATGTCTTGACCCACGTGCCAAGTGTGAATCGTATCGGTCAAGTAGAAGTTTCCGAATTTTCACTCCTGCGTTTCCATCTAGACAGACAGACTGTCGACAGAATGTCGACAGACTGTCGACAGAGGAAGTGAGTTAAATAAAAGCTTGTAAAAATTAGAGAATATGGATATTTTCTTATAAGGTATGACAACACTGGATAACATATGAACTTCAAGTGGACAATTGTTGCATCATAAGTGTCTATGCAGCTATTTTGATATGCAAGGGGTTAGAGGGGGGGGGGGAGTCATATACATTTTCTATTTTACTTACACAGGCCTAACCATAGATCTGGATCCGTGTGATCATGGGAGGTATCCACAAATGCTTAGCTGTGTGTTAAAGGTGAGGGCGGTGACATAAAAGTTGAAGGGGATATTGAAAACTACCAATATCTCGGATTTCCTCCCTCCCCACCCCCACCCCCAAAAACTCTTACCCCCACCCCCTACAACGGGACGGCCGAGAATGTGATTAAGTCACGTGACTTGCCGCCTGTATTTAAAAAAAATGTCCTGGAAAAGCCCGGGCCGTTCATTCCACAGTCTGTCAGTCTGTCGGTCTGTCGGTCTGTCAGTCTGTCGGTCTGAACGAATGAACTCTGATGGCGGCCCACACGTGACCGCCCCGAGCTCCCTCGCCAATCGGACACGCGCCGCTGCGCATGCGCCGTCCGATACGACGGGATTCCGTGAGAGAGTCGAACAACGGCGGGGGCGCCGAGTCCCGAGGTTCGTAGCGGAGACCACGTGACGGGGGTCAGAGGATTAGCCGCTCATGTAATAGCGACCCAACTCGTGTCGCATCTACTTCTTGGGTTACCGTCAGATGGGAAAAGTTACAGTAAAATGCTGAACAGCATGCGATAGCAAGCTTTTTATTAGCTTTTACTAAATAACAATGTCTGTCCATTTGTTAGTTTGTGATCGAATCTTGTAATCAGCTTGGAGACGTTTCTAATGGAACTATTTTTTGTTCAACTTTGCAGATATGCGTGTGTCTGATTTAAAAAATCGCATTCATTTTTTAATTTAATTATATATTTAATTAGTTATAAAATTTTGATATACAGATTATTATATAGGCCTACTATATTCACCACCTACGGGCGAGATATTTCGGTGAGCTGGTGTTTACAAATGGTGTTACAGATATTAACCCCAGATGGACGGCAATAAGAGGAAGACGTTATTCGTGTAATTTCTAATAGAGAATACATCAGCGAATTTTAGTGCCTTTTAGCACAACACATGTTTGGTTCAGTTGGTTTGCCGATTATACTTTTACAATACTAAATACCAGAAAGGAGAAAAAAATATGCCCAAAAGCCTTAGTGATAAATAGCTTTTAAATTTTCTTAATTAAAAATAAAATAAAAATGTGTAATCAGAGGCGTATCAACCCCTTCCAAACTATTATTGTTGCGCCTTTCCCCTTATTCAAACTTTATAATTCACGTTGACGAAAAAACGCCCCACACCCCCGTTTTAGGAAATCAAATCAATACTTAAAACAGTCTATTTTCTTAAAATTGACTTTGCATAATGTAGCTATGCTGCTCAGAACGAGTATCTTTTTCAACCCTGTTTGGCGCCCCTCCCCCACTTTTGGTCACCACCCGCTATCCCTTAGTAACGGCTCTGCGTATAATAATAAAGGCGTTGATCACTGATGAAATTTTGTCCATATATTTTTGCAACCAATGATTTTACAACAATAGTAAAAGTAAAATGATGTTTCTTTATGTTTATTGTATTTTAAATTGTGTTGATATCCAGATTATTTTTAAAAATTATTATTTAAAATTATTTTATTGTTATGTAAGCCAGAGGCGTAGCGAGGGGGGGGCGGGGGGGGGACATATGTCCCCGGGCGCCGACCTTAGGGGGGGGGCGCCAAATTGACAGTTTGAGGGGGGGTGCAAATGAAAAGTTCGAGGGGGGGGGGGGGTGCAAATCGAAAGTTTGAGGGGGGGGGGTGCAAATGAAAAGTTCGAGGGGGGGGTGCAAATCGAAAGTTTGAGGGGGGGGGGGGTGTAAACGAAAAGTTCGAGGGGGGGGGGGGGTGCAAATCGAAAATTTGCTCCCGAGGGGGGCGCCAAATTGAAAGTATGTCCCCGGGCGCCGGGAAGGGTCGCTACGCCTCTGATGTAAGCCTACTCACAATGTAGGCGGAAATTAACGCGGTGTTTATTTCGTCTAAGTGGGGCGAAAAAAAAGCACTGTCAAGGTAAAGGGTTCATCTAAAAATAGTCTTAAAAACCAATTGGTCTGACTTTTACTGTACTGGTGGATAAAAATAGTTCTCGCGTGAGTACGGGTAATCATATTTAATAAAGTACTCTCGTTGAAATCTCGCCTGGTCTCTGGTGACGAGATTACGGTAGCGAGCGTGACGTTAATGACATCTCGCAACGCGAAGGTTCTGATGCGCTTTATCCAGCCTTGCGCAACTCGCGTTTTTAGATCGTCGAGATAGACATAGTGTGGTCACAATGGCGACTACAATGGCGGTCTTGGACAGGTGAAGTAGAGTTCACGTTTGTGATGTGGCGGGATAGTGGGCTGTGTAGTATACTGGGACACGGGGCAAAGCTTGCTGGGGGTAGGGACATTGCTTGCTGGGGGTAGGAACATTGCTTGCTGGGGGTAGGGACAAGGTTTGCTGGGGGTAGGGACATTGCTTGCTGGGGGTAGGGACAATGTTTAGTGGGGGTAGGGACATTTGCTTGCTGGGGGTAGGGACAATGTTTAGTGGGGGTAGGGACATTTGCTTGCTGGGGGTAGGGACATTGTTTGCTGGGGTGGGGACATTGCCTGCTGGGGGTAGGGACATTGCCTGCTGGGGGTTGGGACATTGCTTGCTGAGACTGAAGGCACTGATCATATAGACTCGAGACTATTACAGTTGGTTGGTGACGTCATCGCATAAAGGATTTTAAGTGCAATGTTCTTACCCTGAAGTCTATGTTAACAATTTATATGGCTCTTTGTTAACAATTAATGTGGCTCTTTGTTAACAATTTATGTTGCTCTTTATTAACAATTTATGTGGCTCTTTGTTAACAATGTATGTTAACAATTGAGAACAATTCATGTGGCTCTATGATAACAATTGATGTGGCTCTATGATAACAATTGATGTGTCTCTATGATAACAATTGATGTGGCTCTATGATAACAATTGATGTGGCTCTATGATAACAATTGACGTGGCTCTATAATAACAATTGATGTGAGTCTATGATAACAATTGATGTGGCTCTATGATAACAATTGACGTGGCTCTATAATAACAATTGATGTGAGTCTATGATAACAATTGATGTGGCTCTATGATAACAATTGATGTGGCTCTATGATAACAATTGATGTGTCTCTATGATAACAATTGATGTGGCTCTATGATAACAATTGACGTGGCTCTATAATAACAATTGATGTGGCTCTATGATAACAATTGATGTGGCTCTTTGATAACTATTTACGTGACCCGCTTCCTTGAACAAAGAAAATTTCGTAATAACGAAAATACATGGAACAAAAGCAAAAGGTATATGTTTCCACACAGATATAGAATTAAAATATAATATCCCGTACGCCACCTTTAAATAACGTTTCGGTAGCAATTATTTATAAAACTTCTATTGAGACCAAAAAATGGTTGCCGATCTGCACTTTGACAACTTAATGAGATCAACTCCCGGGGGAACAACCAAATTATAAAAAAACATAAGGTCATTTAACTCCATGAATAAACAATCATATTTTTTCGCCTTGAAAGCCAGAGATACATTACTGTTGTTTTTTTTTCACGCTACCCGAACCCTCCCCCCCCCCCCCCCCCGAGTTTAAAAAAAAACAGTTTTAGATAGAGACACGCAATGTGCGCGTTTTCCCAGCACCCCAACAACATCACACCCTGGACGAGATCTCGTAGTTAGCGAGACCTGAATCTTTGATAAGGCGCCATTGTTCGCCGGGTGGGTATCTTAACACTGCCGTCGGTTTGACGTCTTCACCGTCGACGGGGATGAAAAGAAGAAAATGGGAGCCATTCTACGACTCAATTCTACCTACCTATCTGCCATCGCCATCAAGGGCCAGTTGGTGCGGGGTTGATTCTGAGAAGTAACCCACCCCCACTACCCCACCCCCACCATAAGAGACGTCCACCTATGGGTGATATCGCTAAACGTTGACACAAATGGACACGGGATCTTCAAAGGAAACAAAATGGCCGCTCACTGAGTGGGGGATGAATTTGTGCTGATGACGACGATGAGATGAAGCTCTGATACTATACTGCTATGGTCTAGTGGAAATGGGAACTTAATAGTTTATAACTACCGAGGTCTATATATTTACTTGGGACCTAACCACCCATGTATATTTACCTGGGACCTAACCACCCATGTATATTTACCTAGGACCTAACCACCCATGTCTATTTACCTGGGACATAACCACCTATGTATATTTACCTGGGACCTACTTACCCTTGTATGTATATTTACCTGGGACCTACCTACCATTGTCTGTATATTTACTTGTGACCTAACCACCCATGTATATTCAGCTGGGACCTACCTACCCAGGTCTGTATATTTACGCAAGTTTTCATGTTAAACTGTTATAAATAATTATTCCCATTTCGTGCGACGTTTGAAAGAATATATTGCTGACTTAATTAATGTACTAGTAACATTTAGATCTTGGCGACATACAGACAGATGCACATCTTTCTTTGTCTTAGAAGTGAGGCTTATTTGATTCTAACTTGATTACAATGACCAAAAGTCACTAAGTCGAGACAAAAGTGCGACCATTTAAAGTAACAGCCGTCTGTATGTGGTTTCACTCAGCTCCAAGTAAATGTAACATAATGTGGTTTTTATTTTTACAAAATAAGTTCATGTACTTGTAACTCAAGCAACTAAGCATCGACAAACTTAACTTAACATCTTTATAAAAAAAACAACGTATATTCGTGATATAATTGGCCCAGTGGTAGTCTTGTCTACTGTGATTCAGGCGTTGGTGGACCAAATCAGCCTCTACCCAGCACAACTTGACGTCTCAATAGGTTCGCTGTGTGAGGTAAAGTGTTCGAACGTTTTCGTTAGGTCACATATGGTAATCAAACAAAGTAACTGAAACTTTGATATTATGAGAACAGACATAAAATGACATCATCCATTATCCAATACTCTACATCTGTCGCCATCGTCATTATGTACTTAAAATATTTTTAAACTCTAATTAACCATTCATTGAACTGGCAAAAAAAAACAAAAAAAAAACATATTTATTCTATAAATCTTGCAATTTTGTTGTCTTGGTGTCACCCCCCCCCCCTCTAAATGGTGTCACCCGGTGCAGTCCGCCCCCGCCTCGCGACGACTCTGGGTGTATATCATATATTCAATGCTTGAGTCACACGACAGAACACAACTCATATGTAGCTTCTTAGCAATAATCAGCACAACACGTTGTTAAATATTCAGAATTTTATATTCTCTTTATTTTAAAAAAAGTCTCTGTTAGTTTTCTAAAGTTTATTAAAATAATAATTTAAAAATCCGCTAACATTATTCCAGGTAAAAAAAGAATTACATAGTATTTCCACAAGTCTTCGCGTATAGCAGTAATAGTGTAAAAATCTCTTGTCCTGGAGCGTGTTTGGGTGAATTACTTTGAAGTTTGACGATCATGAACTACTCGTCATTTTTCAAGATACATAAATAAAAAAAAAAATGTAAAAAAAAAAATCTTTCTAGAATACGATGAAGGAGATTCGAACCGGAGATTAGCGGAAGTAGAAAGCGTTTTCAACGAGTTCGCCACCAGATGGGGTACAGTCGTTGCTAGTCTGCCAATCGGCTGCTGACGACTCAGTTGGTTGACTGGAGACTTATGAAATATTCAACCTTTTTTCCTTCTTCGGTGGAGAATCGTTCTCAAATTTCTTTTTAATGCTGCTGCAGTGTTGGGTAGGTTTGGTGGGCGGTGTTGTCGTTTTCTCGCATCGATGGTAGAGAAAGTGTGTATGTGTTTATGTGTGTGGGCGTGTGCGTGTGGGGGTGGGGGGTTATAGAGGATCCGCGTTTGGGGGTGTATGGGACATCCGTGACTGTCCAAGGCCCCTCTCTTGTATAGACTCAGCGCTTCATGAAAACAAGTTGTTAGATACAAGCTTAAGCTAATGATGTTATGAAATCGTGCCTTTACGGTAAAACACATACGACAATAACAAGATGTTTATATATCCAAATTGGTAACGTCATCACTATGGCGACATTTACACACTGTAAGGGCCACATTTACACACTGTAAGGGCCACATTTAAAAACTGTAAGGGCCACATTTACACACTGTAAGGGCCACATTTACAAACTGTAAGGGCCACATTTACACACTGTAAGGGCCATATTTACACACTATAAGGGCCACATTTACACACTCTAAGGGCCACATTTACACACTATAAGGCCCACATTTAGTCACTCTAAGGACCACATTTAGTCACTCTAAGGACCACATTTAGTCACTCCAAGGGCCATAGTTAGTCATACTAAGAACCGCTTGCAGTCCAGAAGTCTCAAGAGTTAGACAGTGTGTAGGGTTGGCGTGGTCGAGTCGGTCTAAACCGAAAAGTCTCGAGTTCGAACCCTCGGGCAGATGAGGCTCGTTAGCTGGGGACAGCCACTCATCTAGGAGAGACCACTCCAATATCAAACAACTGCTGCCTTGTAGTTTGTTCTTGGTTGGACAAAGGCTATGGAAGCGAATCCAAAAAGAAAAGCAGGCTGAAATCAGAGTCAATGGCCTCATGTGTGCATAACAAGTTGACACTTATCCTTAATTGTGTTGGAGGGGATCCCTTCCAACACTAAAATTAAGAATGAAGAAGAAGAAGACAGTGTGTAATGGGTAGTACTAGAACCCGGATGTTAAGGTTATGGGAGGCTGAGGGTAAAGTTAGACCAGGTGAGCTAATAATGACTAATATGCTCATCAAAGCTTAATGCTGAACTCTAGTTTTGATATTTAACTCCGTTCTCCGTATTTTTTTGCGTTGCTTGTTTTGTGGCGACTTCAACTGCCACACACACTGGCTCGCAATATCAAATGTGGTACAGTGTACAGATGATGCATCAATGAGAAACTTCAATGCTTTTCGTTTGTAAAATCAAACTGTTTTGTAAGTATTGGTCAGCTGGCGAAAGCCCGTTACCGACACACCATCATTTTGCTTTCTCATTTTGCTAATAACCTTTTAAAGGGTAAAATGATACTCTACAACTGGGTGACAAATAAAGTTAATTTCTTTTTTAAATTGAAAATTCAACAATAATAACAGCAAGCTCACAGCATTTTGATATAACTGTTTTTTTTTTTCAAAATACTAATTTAAAATGTAGATGACAATAAAATTACATAATAATATCCACCCCCGCAACTTTTTTTTTTCAAGAAATAATTATTTTTTTTTGTCAGTCGCGGGGTCCCCCTTCACGGGCCCTTGCCGATCCTGAGTAATCGAATCCGACATCACGTTATCGACAGCATCGATACCGGTGCACCCGTTGCGCGTGAGCTGAATAGGACCCACGTGACACACAAGACATTGCCCTCACTCCCATACAGGAGTCTGTCGTCTGCCTTATGTGAAGGACATACAAAATGTATGCTGTACTCGTCCCATCAATATTCGCACACTTAAAAAAAAATTATACTCGTTTTTTTGTTGTCCTGAGCTTCCCATACCTTTTTATCGTTGGGAGCAGGAGCAGCCTATTTGCATGACAATGGTGACCAATTATCGATAATTGACTGGCGACGACGGGCTATGACACCAGCGCTGTTCGCCCCTCCCCCTCCAGTGGCAGGTGCAGGCCCTTGGAACAATTAGGAATTATGTGCACAAAATATGATGACGTCATATGAGCTCAATTTCTAAGAATAGCTCAGTAAAGCCCACTCCCCTACGCCCTCTCATATTAGAAGAGTCTTCATTGTGCATTTAGTTTTTTTTACTTGTGGGCTATCAAGGTAATGCTTTAGGTGTGTTGTCAAGGTAATGCTGAAAGTGTGTTGACAAGGTAATGCTTGAGGTGTTGTCAAGGTAATGCTTTAGGTGTGTTGTCAAGGTAATGCTGAAAGTGTGTTGACAAGGTAATGCTTGAGGTGTGTTATCAAGTTAATGCTTTAGGTGTGTTATCAAGGTAATGCTTGCGGTATGTTGTCAAGGTAATGCTCTAAGTGTGTTATAAAAGTAAGTTATAGGTGTTTACAATTTCTAAAATTTTCACCTGGCTTCATTCCTTTAAGTTTAATCACGTGTGTAGTAGAAAGGTGTGGGGGGGGGGGGGGGGGGGAGGTGTGGGGGGTTGGAGTTTCTTGGCCAGGGTGGATGGTCATGGTTGTAAGTTGCTTGGCCAGGGATGAAAATAACCAACTTCAAACAAACTACACGACACAAGAATAAATACACAACTCAGTATTTTTTAATTCTTCAAATATTTTTTACATTTACTTTGTCATAATGAAATCAAAATAAATTTAAATACAAATGGCAAAAATTGGATTCATCAAATCGAGTATCATAAAACACACAAAAAAAAAAAACACAACTGTTATGGGTAACACAATCACACACAGACAGAACAAGTGGATTACTCAACAGATCTTGTCATGGAGTTTAAAGGGACTGTTGTAAACAGCGGCGATACTACTGCATCATATAACAAATTGGTTATCTCGAGATTTTATTTGTTACAATTAGGGCGGAAGTTGAGCATGAAAATAAAATGGTTGAAACTGCAGTGGGACTTCTAAAAATAAACCTGGATTTTTAAAATTAGAATACTTCAAATTAACAACTTTCTAGTAAAGAAATGTGAATGGGATAGCAAGCAAGGAAGATAAACTGGTTAAAATGATAAGGGAGGAAACCATTTTAAGGGGAATATTCCTGCTAAAATCAATAAGGGGATGGAACCAAGTTGTCAAGGGGAGGTAACTGAGCAGTATGAGGATGGGAGGCAACTGGTTGAAGTTGTCCCGTGGAGGCAGTCAGTTTATGGTGACATGATGAGCAACAAGGTCAAGGTAACAAAAGGGAGGTGACCTTGTTGAGTAGACATGGGAGACAACCACTAAACATTGATCACCTAACAAACTTTCTCTATCTCTCTTTCTCTTTCTCTCTCTCTCTCATACACATACATCTATTTACCCATGTAATAATATGTGGAGATAACTCAATAAACGATTCCATATCAGTGAATTAAAATGAAGATTACATAGTTTGTGTAAATGTAAAAAAAAATATGTAGCAACGAGATCATGTCCCCCATTCAATCTCTTGAGAAGGTAAAAATATTAACACGTGACACACGGGGGCAACCACGCCCCCTATGTTTACTGACGCCACGCCGTCGTGGCAGACACGTTTGAGCATCTCACTCCCGCAGCAACGCCGCAGTGACCCTCGCGGGTTCGAATCCCGCCTCGGCCTACGGGTACAAAATATCACTCTGATAAAAAAAAAATATAGTTATTTATAAATTTGAGCAGAGAGGATGGTGGGATTGGGGGGCGTGACGTTAGCCACACCTCCGCCGAATAAAGTCGCCGTAAGGAAAAATGGATTTCAACTAGGTTTGGATTTTACCGAAGTTATTTATAGCTCATTAATATCTCACAAAATAAATATTTTTTTTACCCAAATTACCCTTTGTAAATATACGCTGTATGCATTTTTTGAAACTTTTATTTGCTTAATAACAAAAGAAAAAAAATTTCTTAATAAAACAACTTAAAAAGAAAGAGTTATATGGATTAAAACACGGTGTGTTTTCTATGTTGAAAAGGGCCTTTGTGTCAATGTTTTAATTACAGTAATGCTATGAATATCATTAATGCAAGAAAATAAATGCTAAAAAAAATTCATTGACAAATATTGTAATGTAAACATGCAAAAAATTTGCCATCAATTATTCATATTTCCTCAGGGACATTATGCAAAGAATATATTGTTGTGTACATCACGTGACAGGATGCCATAGCATAAACCAAAACAAGTTCCCACATAGAAAAAATATCAAATGTATAAATACCTGGTCTATAACAATACATACATATTCAAACATCAACATAGTACATCTGTAATATAAGCACATGACAAGTGTATGACATTCAGATGTCATTTACGTCTGACATCACAGTGCGTGTGTAAATCGATTTTTACAATTAAAAAGTGGATGACATTAAGAATGCTAGAATTAATCATCAATAAGGGGCTGTGTAGTATGAATGAACACTAACAGACGGCCTAATAGGGCCGATAAAGATTGGCAAGATTTCGTGGGCAACAGGGAACCTTAAAGCGTTTAAATAACATAGGTGCATGGATGTAGAGAAGGTACAAGCTGGAGTACAGGATCGAATCCAGGCGAGAATCTAGGATCGAATCCAGCCGAGAATCTAGGATCGAATCCAGGATCGAATCCAGACAATAGTCTAGGGTCGAATCCTGAATCGAATCCAGCCGACAATTTAGGATTGAATAGAAACAAGAATCTAGCATCGAATCCTGAATCGTATCCAGACTATAATCTAGGATCGAATCCAGTCGATAATCTAGGATCGAATCCTGGATCGAATCCATGCAAGAATCTAGGATCAAATCTAGGATTGAATTTAGGCGTCGGCTTAAAAGTTTAAAAGTAAGACGCACTTCCGCGACGTATATAGAAAAGAAGAAAATCTCAACATTGGTATAAAGACAGAATTCCACAGGTATTCAGGGGCGCTGTATACATTAAACAACAGGTAGGAAGTAAACAGGGGCGCTCCACAGATTTGCCCACAGGTAGGAAGTCTTGAGGGGGGCTCCACACCCTACCATGGTGACACCTAGGAAATAAGAACTTGGATTTCAGATTGACATTAAAAAAGCTAACACTTTGTTGTGAAGAGCTAAGAACCAACACCTAGTACCAGCCTAGCTTTAGTTAGGGGTTCGAATACCAATTAGAATTAGATTCAAATCTAGACTTAAATGTTGTTATTAGCTGTTGATTACTAATGACAATTTAATTACATTCTTTTTTTTCTAAAATAGAAAAAAATAAACATAACTGCATTTAAAAGTCATCAAACTTGATAAATGTAAACACAAAATCCAACACAAAATGGTGGATAGGAATAAAATAATAGGAATTCTTTCTTTTATATTTATATGGTAAATATACAGCAGTGTTAAAGTGAAAGTAAAAATAATGAACAAAAAATATCTTTCCAAATCTGAATCACGTGGTCTCAGTGGTCAGCCATCAACCACACAAGTTAAATATTTATTTCATACAAAAAATTCAAAATGAAAAGTTCAATGAAATTAAATTTTAAATATACAAATAGTTATAAACGTAAAAATATATATATTTCTAAATTGAGCAAAGAAATAAAAGTAGCCATAATCCCCATACACCTACTCTACCATACCATAAACATCCATTTAAATACCCCCACCCACCCATCCATAAACAACATAAATCTAAATACCCACCCCGTTGTTCGTTTGTTTTTTGAGGAAAAGCCTTAAAATGTTTATGGTGATGTAAGGACCTATTTGTGTAACGATGTGGCTAGTTAGGTCTTTGTGTAGCTGTTACGTCCAGGAGAGGTCAGACCTTCCACCAACCTAGACCTCACCGTCCGATCTTTTACTAAAAACTTCACAATAAGGATAGGTAGACCTTTCATAAAAACCAAGACCTTCTAATAGTCATAGAAATAATACAAATATTTATAAACTCTAATTCAACAATATATGCGGAGACTTACTAAATTCAAATTTTGACAATGTTTTAAAATAAAAAATCGTGATCTTTGTGCTAACAAGCTTTTACTTGAGAATATTTTAATTAACAAAACCAAAATACATGTACTTTCACACAATACTGCTATACCTCGTTAACTAAATCCGTTAATTAACATTCATACTTGTGCAACATGGATTACACATTCTTACGGATACTCTTTGTGTAACTAAAAATAATCAAACATATAAACACAGATACAAATCAAAAGTGATCATAACATTTTTTTTTGTTGAGCTGTTTGAGACGCCATGTTTTTTTTTAGAGCAGACGTCTACAGATCTGCGGACTGTCATTGACATGGATCATAATCCACATGTTGATACGTCATCACATGTCCATTTGGCAGCATTGTGTTCACAAATGGTGGCATGTACGTCATTTGTTGTAACATTGATACCGACACAACACAATCAGTGGTGTGCATTTTTTTTTCTGGTGCGCAATTTTTCATTCAGCCGAGAATGAGAGTTTCACGATATATGCAAGTGAGATTCATGCTAATGACGTGTGTGATCCATGCCGTGATGTCATCCATCACGTGATGTCATCCATCACGTCTGTGAGTCATCTGTCATGCGAAACAAGATCTTTTGGCCGCACCATTCCGTGCTTGCTACACAATCCAAGGGCTAGGTGACCCTATGGGTCATTGGATCACTGGTGCTAGGTGACCCTATGGGTCATTGAATCACTGGTGCAAGGTGACCCTATGGGTCATTGGATCACTGGTGCTAGGTGACCCTATGGGTCATTGGATCACTGGTGCTAGGTGACCCTATGGGTCATTGGATCACTGGTGCTAGGTGACCCTATGGGTCATTGGATCACTTTTGCTAGAAGCAGAAGATCCTACGCACTCAAGATCACACATTCTAAATGTTGTGCTACACGACCACAAAGTGCCGAGGGACCCTGTGTGCTACGTTGCTAGCACGAGAAAAATTGTATTTTGATAAGTCCACGTATTACATTTCTAATTTGTAAAAATCTTGTACCGTCTTTGTTTCGTAAAAATCAATGTGTGATGACGTCAGCACACTCAACACTCTTCAAGTGTCTATCGAAGAATCAAGTTCATTGAAGATTTGATAAACACTCGCCGCATCAAGTTCAGTGAAGATTTGATAAACACTCGCCGCATCAAGTTCAGTGAAGATTTGATAACCACTCCAAAAGCTGGGCTGATCCCACTTGCAACACGCCTACAACTGTAGGCACCAATTCCGTTAAAGCGGCCCAACTAGGTGGGGGCATTCGGTTGTTGTTATTTCACAAAACAACTTGCTTAAATTTAAAAATCGATATCATGTCCTCAATGAATAAAAAAAAATATAATTGATCTATTATAGTGATGATGATCTTCAATAAAGTAAAGACGTCTTGTTGAAAAACATTAGGCTAAAAAAAACACATAAAATTGTAAATTGCGTTTCTTTTAAGTGACCTTAAAATTTGAATAATCAGAGATCGATCGTATGCCATCAGTGAAAGATTTCAAGTTCATTCTCGATATTTCTCTCCTGCGTCTGCTCTCTGTAGAGGTGAAGGTCGCGTCTTGGACCATTCGTGTAGAGAGCAAGGTCAGAGGTCACATTAACAAACATGGAGAATGCTGAAGCGATGTATGTAGGTCAAGGACGTGTAGGTGCCTACGTCATTATGTTTTGGTGGGTGACGCGGCAGAAGAGGCGGGGTCTGAGCGCATGCTCGGCGCGTAGTAGTTGTATGGATCTGTGGAGGTTAGGGGTCACAGGTTAGAGGTCACAGGTCAAAGTTTTTAATTGTAAAAATATAAGACGTCATACAAATGAATAATAAATGTAAACATGAATGCCTGGACAGATGTGGGCGGAGACAATGCCCCAAGTATTGGTGACAATGCCCCAAGTATTGGAGACAATGCCCCAAGTATTGGAGACAATGCCCCAAGTATTGGAAACAATGCCCCAAGTATTGGTGACAATGCCCCAAGTATTGGTGACAATGCCCCAAGTATTGGAGACAATGCCCCAAGAATTGGAGACAATGCCCCAAGTATTGAAGACAATGCCCAAGTATTAGTGACAATGCCCCAAGTATTGGTGACAATGCCCCAAGTATTGGTGACAATGCCCCAAGTATTGGAGACAATGCCCCAAGTATTGGTGACAATGCCCCAAGTATTGAAGACAATGCCCAAGTATTAGTGACAATGCCCCAAGTATTAGTGACAATGCCCCAAATATTGGTGACAATGCCCCAAATATTGGAAACAATGTCCCAAGTATTGGAGACAATGCCCCAAGTATTGGAAACAATGTCCCAAGTATTGGAAACAATGTCCCAAGTATTGGAAACAATGTCCCAAGTATTGGAAACAATGTCCCAAGTATTGGAAACAATGTCCCAAGTATTGGAAACAATGTCCCAAGTATTGGTTACAATGTCCCAAGTATTGGAAACAATGTCCCAAGTATTGGAAACAATGTCCCAAGTATTGGAAACAATGTCCCAAGTATTGGTTACAATGTCCCAAGTATTGGAAACAATGTCCCAAGTATTGGAAACAATGTCCCAAGTATTGGAAACAATGTCCCAAGTATTGGAAACAATGTCCCAAGTATTGGAAACAATGTCCCAAGTATTGGAGACAATGTCCCAAGTATTGGAAACAATGTCCCAAGTATTGGAGACAATGTCCCAAGTATTGGTGACAATGCCCCTAAGTATCCGTGACAATGCCCAAAGGGTGAACCACAATGCCTATTTACCTGAGTAGATAGTTAGGTTAAAATTAAGGTATTCTGACTTTATTAATTAATATTTATGAGGTAATAAAGACGTACTTATTATGAGGTAGTTAATTCTTACTTAGTAAAGACTTAGTCATTAGGTAATAAAGAATTACTCATGAGGTAAAAGACTTACTTATGAGGTAAAAGACATGAGGTAAAAGACTTACTTATGAGGTAAAAGACATGAGGTAAAAGACATGAGGTAAAAGACATGAGGTAAAAGACATGAGGTAAAAGACATGAGGTAAAAGACATGAGGTAAAAGACATGAGGTAAAAGACATGAGGTAAAAGACTTACTTATGATGTAAAAGACTTATGATGTAAAAGACTTACTTATGACGTGTTGCCGAAGGTTCCAGGAGGGGTCAGCACCGTAGGGGGTTCCTGCATACTGAGAGTAGGGGGCGGTAGACGTGTAGGTGGCGTAGTCTGTGGGGGACAAATTGGGTTCATTAATTGGCATGTCAAAGGTCAGGTCAGTGGGTCAAGTGACAACATTCAAACAATCAAGTTCAAAGTTCGTCAAGTTAAGTCACTCATAGACAAAAACCTGGCGTCAGTTAAATCAACGCTCACAAATGTTTAAAAAAGAAGTCATAGTTGCTTCAATGATGTTACGAATGAGTTTTATGTCTAGAAAAAAAAATGTCACCCAAAGTTCGAGTTGTTAAAATAAAAAGAAAGAGCGATAACCAGAGAGAGATGACAGGGAGAGAGAACTTGAGAAACAAGGTCGATGAAACAAAGACGTCAACAGAGCCATCGGGTCGTCTGCGGGCGACCAAACTTGTTATTAAAACACCATTACAGGCGATTGGTCACTGACAGTCCGGCGTGGGGCGGGGTGTCACCCGAGGCTAGGTTTGTCACACTGAGGGGAGTGGGAGGTGACAACACAAGCCTGAATTTTGTTTCCTCTCGTATTTCATCAACACGACCCCGACATTTTCTCAACCCAATTTTTTAAGTGAGAACCGCTGAGATTTTACAGGCAAACGGTCCAGGCTCAGACCCATGCACTTAACACCAAACAAGACTCACCCCCCTCCACTCTCTCAGCCCCCCCCCCCCCCCCCAGGGCTCCTGTCTTGTTATGCCTACAGATCTGCTGGTAATGGAATAGCCTGAGACGTCTAGGGTGCTTTAATGGGCCGCTAGAAGCCCCGCGCGCTGCGCTGATTATCTTTCACTTCGCCTTCTAATATGCTCGTTTCATTGGCGGCCGCTGGTGGAAATTGGCTAAAACCTCGCCATCTCGCTCGTTCCGTGGGCCGGTCTTTCACGAGGCGTTTCTCCAAATAAACTTATTCGCTTTCCATTATATCTCGCGCGATTCAAGCCCGGGCCTGAGCGAGGGGAGGAGGGGGAGAAGAGGACAACCGCCTTTCATTGTCAATTAATGGACATTCCCGTTAGGGTTCAGAGGTCGACGCCTACAAAAACAAACGAACAGGCCACTAATTAACGACCTTGCCGATTGGCCAGAGTGATAGGCCAATAGATTCACAGCTCTCCCGAGGGACAGATCCTGATAATGGCGGCCATTTCCGAGAGTCGATAAGACCACGTGGGCGCTGAGGCAGGGGCGGGTAACTGTCGGCTGGGGAATATCAACACAGATAGGGCCGCCCCTGCACTTACTTTCCCGATGCCCGGTTCCATCCATTCCGGCAGAGTGGAATCCCCCCAGCCCACAGACCGATAGATTTCCCCCGTCCCCGAGGAAACTCGGATTGATCGGCGGGGCCGCAGTTTTCAAACCTGGCGATCAGCTCCCCGCGCAGACTTGTTGACGCTCGTGTGTACTAGCTCACTCGCCCATTGTCTCGGTCTGCACACAGCACAAACAAATTTGTTGACACAGCCAACATGACTCGCGCAACTTCGACTCGGAGACTAAGGCTTTATGATGAATTCGGTGGCCGCCAGTTGAATTGAATTGATCGATTCAGGTTTTTTTTAAAGTTCTAGACTGAATGAAAAAGTCTGCTTTAGTTGCGGCGGTCGAGGTCTTTGTTTCAAGCCAAATTAACAAGGGGATTGCGGCGGATAGGCCAAATGGCATCTAACTTGAAGACATCTACGACCGATGAGGTCCTAGGGCAAACATGCAACAAAGGAGGGAGATGGACGCAGGTAAACACACGGAACCCACAGCCCAACAGTCTAATTAATGCAAACACGCGCAAAATTAAATTAATCAAAAGCTTAATCTACAAATTACGATAGAATCTCGGGTGGATTTTTTTTTCTAGAGAGAGAAATTTTTACCCCCCACCCTCCCCTCCTCCTTACTCCAGATTCACTCCAAAAAAAAAAGACTTTAAAAAAAAATGTTTCGGTTACTTTTGTTTAATGATGAACGTCGTTAAAATTATATCTGGTCTTTGGTAGACAGCTCCCCCCCCCCCCCCACCACAATAGAGGGCCCCAAATAAATCTTATCCCCTCATCTTGTTACAATTAGTTTATTTAAATGTTAACTCGGAACGTTTGCAGCGAAGGTCTTTTCGGTTCTTGGTTCGGATCTCTTCTCGACAGCAGAACATCCCTGAGTCTACGGATCTTTGATTGGTACCTGACTGTTGTTATGGAAACAATAACAGCTGGGCATAGTGCTGAACACTCTATCTCTTCCTATGCCAAGGTAATTGAAACAGATAAACTCTACTTCATCTGCTCTATGTGTCTTGGGCACGAGCGGAAGGTGATAAAAACCAGTGTATTTGGTTCTGTAAATTACATGCAGGACAGAGCTGTACTTGATATACCATTTGGTATTTATGTGAGTAGTTGCAAGAGTACAAGTACTATGGTTTTCTAGACTACATATAGCGTTGAGACAACCTTATCATATCTTTTAGGGTAAAGAGAAAAAAAAATCGTTGAAGCAAAGTTCTAGGGATGAACTATGGGATTTTACTCTTGTGTTGTGTGGTAAAGTAAAGTGAAGTTTCCCTTTCAAACCTGACGGTCTATGGGGCAAGTGAAGTAGAGTTCGTGAAGAAGAGTTCAGTGAACTCGGCATATGAACAGATAGTGTGGTCAGCACAATGCCCAGCCGCCTTTACTTTCCCATTGGGTGGACTCAAGGACGGTCTACTGACTCGAACCCGGATTCGAACTCGAGATTTACGGGTTAGCAGTCCAGCTCTCTACCGCTAGACCACTCCGTCCCATGTGGTAGCCAAGCAATATCTCTGCCTTACGTCGTATCACCGGCAGACAGAATCTCTCCGCACGTTAAATCACGTCTAGCTCCACACCGCATTTGACTTGTTGCTCCAGCACCTGATGACACCGACGTCCCGCGCATGCGTGAACGGTATACTAATTTGTAAAACCGTCATGCGTATTAGCCTGTTCTGCTTACTTAACTTCGCGGAAGGTTTTTTAACGATGGGAAGAGAGTCCCTGATCGTTTTGGAAGCCGGCTGGTGTAGGTGGACGGCATGGGGCTCATGTTGCCAGTGTGGCGTAGATCAGATCATAACGACGCGTGACGCACCTTTGCGTTTACCCAGCGTTTAAACCCTCATTGACAGGGCGAGCAGCTACAAGCACTCATTTCTCCAGAGCGCATGCGTAAAAGTATCAAACAACAGGCGCAGGAGGATTGGGGGAGGAGGCGTCGAGAGAGGGGATGGGGTATCGAGGGCTCCGGTGGGACAAATTTAAAATGTACTGGCTTCCAGAGTTCAATCCACAAAAAGAGGAAGTAAATTTTGGAGAAGGAAAAAAAATAATTTCCGAGTTGTGTAAATCACGGTTAAACAAGGCAGCTATGTGAAGGCGGGGGGCGGGGTGGGTATGGAGGGTAGGAGGCGAGGGCTGGAGGGCAGAAGGGTGCCGACAGAGTGACGGGGTGGAGGGCGTACAAGATCATTTAAAGGCACTCTCAGCCTGTGTCAGGCGTCGGTAATGGTTTGGGCAGATTTCGAACTGGTGTCGCCCCGGGTGGGGGGAGGGTGGGGGAGGGTGTTCTCAAATCATTGAGTGTAAGGGGAGTCTGGTACATGCAACTAAAACTCGTTCTTGTCCATGTGGGGCGCGCAGGGGGCGCCGTGGGGCGCGCGGGGATCGAGTTACAGCACGGCAATTGATGTGGTTTCTGATACACGTTTGAACTGTTTACATTAAGGCTTGAGGCTCACCGGGATAGTCGTTGTGTTACAAGATACAAACATGCAAGTCTTAAAGTATCACAAGCTGATACAAGCTACAGCAGCAAGGTGGTGCTGGGCGTGGTAAGAGAGGTGGGTGGGATGGAGCAGAGGCGTAGCGAGGGGGGGGCGGGGGGGGACATATGTCCCCGGGCGCCGACCTTAGGGGGGCGCCAAATTGAAAGTTTGAGGGGGGGGTTGCAAATGAAAAGTTCGAGGGGGGGTGCAAATCGAAAGTTTGAGGGGGGGGGTGCAAATGAAAAGTTCGAGGGGGGGTGCAAATCGAAAATTTGCTCCCGAGGGGGGCGCCAAATTGAAAGTATGTCCCCGGGCGCCGGGAAGGGTCGCTACGCCTCTGGGATGGAGGGGGGTGGATTGAGGGGGGGGGGGTAGACGGAAAGGATGGGTGTGGGGTGACTCGTACGTTTACCTAAAAACGTTATTCTTCAACTAGAGCAATCTAGATTCATATTACAGATTACTTAACACGATCCAGGTAAAATAGCTGTTGGTTTTGACATACCACGTTCGATTATTATTAGTTTTGTATCGAATCCGCAGTCTAAACTTATAAATTGTTGTCATTTTGTGAGACATAACTTTTTTTTTTAAGGCCGTTCAAAATCTTCTGACAAATATCCCTGTAAATACATATATTACTTTTCCAGTAATGTGTCATTACTTTTTCAGGTAACGTATGTTTTTTGAAAAGTTGAAGTGATCAGTCCCTAGCCCTCAAAACAAACCCCGTATTTCGGTATACTACTTTGGTGTGGTTTCTTTTTTACACAGCTTGTGTGTGGATCAGCCACACAGCTATTGTGTGGATCAGCCACACAGCTAGTGTGTGGGGAGCCGCCACACACAGCTCTGCCCTTGATGAAAGCGATACACCCCAGCATGAGCCAGAGTTATGTCCCACAACGACACACGTGATACCCGACTTCATTCACGAGGTCAAGGTCAGCAGACGTCACTGATCGTCCAGATTGAGAGACAAAAAAAAATGGTGAATACCACAGCAGGTAGAGGGATATAACGACAGCAGCATGTATATTTTGTTGCCGATAAAATAAATTAACATGCATGTAACTCAATGCATGTCTCAACATAATTAACTCCTATATGACTTTTTTTTTCTACATGACACCACCACCAAGCTTATTAACCCTCAAAGACCCAGGTTTATCTATACGGCATCAATAACTAATTAACCCCCGAATGGCAGGATTTGTGTACATGTCCCAGCCAAAACAATGAACGGCAACAGCTAATGAAATGTTGCACAGGTTGTCCATACAGGCCTATCTTTTAATGTCCCACACTTTTTAATGTCGGGCTGTGCTAGCTAGGTGGGTGTTCTTTAATTAAACCATCTGGCGGATGGTAATCAGGTTAATTAGGTAGGTAAACCAGACATATTTATGGGGTTAAACCTGAGTGGTTAAAAAAACGGTAGCCATTGTAACGTCTGAGTATCAGTTACTAAGAGTGTGATGTTTTAACCAGAATAGTGACGTTTCAAGCAAATGAGCTGATGATATATTTAGATCAATAAGAGCTGACAAAACTTGACGTCACTACACATCATAGACTAGACGTCCATACACATCATAGACTAGACGTCCTTACACATCATAGACTAGACGTCCCTACACATCGTAGACTAGACGTCCTTACACATCGTAGACTAGACGTCCTTACACATCATAGACTAGACGTCCTTACACATCATAGACTAGACGTCCTTACACATCATAGACTAGACGTCCTTACACATCATAGACTAGACGTCCTTACACATCATAGACTAGACGTCCTTACACATCATAGACTAGACGTCCTTACACATCATAGACTAGACGTCCTTACACATCATAGACTAGACCTCCTTACACATCATAGACTAGACGTCCTTACACATCATAGACTAGACGTCCTTACACATCATAGACTAGACGTCCTTACACATCATAGACTAGACATCACTACGAATCCTAAAATTGACGTCCTTACACATCATAGACTAGACGTCCTTACACATCATAGACTAGACGTCCTTACACATCATAGACTAAACGTCCATACACATCATAGACTAAACGTCCATACTATAGACTAAACGTCCATACACATAGACTAAACGTCCATACACATAGACTAAACGTCCATACACATCATAGACTAAACGTCCCTGCACATCATAGATTAAACGTCCATACACATCATAGAGTAGACGTCTCTACACATCATAGACTAGACGTCTCTACACATCATAGACTTAACATCCATAAAACCAAAAACTTGCCGAATAGAAAAAAGAACATAGAAATAACGATCGAGGGAGAAGATGTCTGTATCCTATGTTGGGCAGGCTGCTAGTAATTTTGTTTTCATTGAGACGAAATTACGTCATCATTGACTGATTGAACATTCTTGTACACTGGTGTTGTCAACGATATTAGAATATCCCTTTAATAAATCTTCCTTTTGATGTGCACCAGCAGCTTGCTATGAAAATCTATTTTGACACATGACTGTACTATACTAGATTTTATTTTTGTAACACACCACTACACTGTAACTATATTTTCGTTATATAGTAAGTAATAAGTAAAGTTCCTTTTTCGAAACTGACGGTCTATGGGGCAAGTGAAGTGGAGCTCACCTGTTACTGTGACCTCAGCATAAGAGGAGGTAGTGAGGTCAGCATTAGGTGAGTTAGGTACCCAATCAGAGCTGGGTGAACTCAGTGAACAAACTACTGACTTGAACTCGGATTCGAACTGGGGTTTACATTTATGCGGTTTGTTTATTATCTTTATGTGCTCATAGTGAGTCATATATATATATATATATATATATATATATATATATATATATATATATATATATATATATATATATATATATATCTAATATATAAAGCTCAGTTCTGTAACGTGTGGCAAAAAAAAAAAAGTTTGTCGTTGACACTTCTACGGATTTAAGTGTTAGATTGTTTATCGTGCTCAAAGTCTAAATTTACGAGTCAAAAAATTACCATTGAAAGTCTTACAAAACAATTTTCATTCTATTTACTTAGAAGAATAATTTTCAATTATGAACACGACATAAAATTTTTAAAAAGTGTATCGACGTTTATAAAATTTCTAAAATTGTGTCGGAAATGTATTGACTGCAAAGTTACTTCCCTTTAATGAAAAATAAATCCTTAAGAAGAGAGAATTTACATTTTATTACTTTGTTTTTGGTGTTAAGAAAAAAAAATAATTACACAATTAGCGGGGATTGATTAAGTGCAATGTCGTTAGGTATTTTTAACACTGCCTTTTATTTATTCTATACACTGAACATACTGTTCAATAATTTTTTTTTTTTTTTTTTTAAATCAATAACATTTAATAAGCCAGGTCCTACAAATCATATACGTTTATTTCTTTCCATTTACGGATAAGCTTGGAGTATTATCATTTTTGTTCACTAAATTGAAACAGGCGCGTCCGCCGGCGCCCCTGCACGGTTTGATTTGGCACCCTGGGCTATCATGTGAGCGCTATGCTGCATAATTTTGTTTTAAACAGTGCGATAGACTATGGATAAGAAAGGTTACTATAGTCTTTAAGTGAATCAAATCCGGGCGTCCTCCGGCACCCCGACAGGGTGCTATTTGGCGCCCCGGGCCTTCCGGTGTACGCTATGGTATCTACGTTCGCGTGAGTTCAAAAGACTATGAATAAGTTATGCACTATAGGCGTTTACTAAGTTCAATCAGGCGGTGACGTCATGGTGCGTCCTCTGGCGCCCAGACAGGGTGCTTTTTGGGGTCCCGGGCCTCCCGTGTTCGGTTTCGCGCCTACGTTCATTAAAGTGAGTGCAAAAGACTATGAATAAGTTGGGGTACTATAGTCGTTTATTAAGTTGAAGTAGGCGATTCAGCCCCGTGAGCACTTTGCGTTTATATTCGCGTTAGTGTTTTCTTTGTGTTTAGGTTGGGTTTGCGTTAGTGGTTGCGTTTTGATTTGGTTCGTTTTTGTTCTTTCTTTTTTCGTTTTCGTTTGTGTTTTATTTTCATTGGGTTTGTGTTTGTATTTGTGTTTGAGGTTGGTTTTGCGTTTGGATTTGGTTTGTTTTCGTTTGTTTTTTCTTTTGTGTTTTTTTTCTTTGGGTTTGTGGTTGGTTTTGCGTTTGTATTTGGTTTGTTTTCGTTTGCTTTTTCGTTTGTTTTTTTCTTTGGGTTTGTGTTTGTGGTTGGTTTTGTGTTTGGATTTGGTTGGTTTTCGTTTGCTTTTTTCTTTGTGTTCGTATTGGTGTTTGTGGTTGTGGTTGGTTTGTTGTAAGTTTTTGTTTTCGTTTGTATTTGTAATTGTGTTAGCGTTATGTTTGCGTTTTGTTGTTTTGGTTTTGGTTGGTTGTGGTTTGGGTGGGCAATGCCGGGTTTATGATGATTACTAAACACACAGGTGATGGTCTTTAACAGAAGGGTTTTTCACAGAAGCCAGAGCAGGGCCTGGCCGGGACGGCTAGTAATATATAAAGCTCAGTTCTGTAACGTGTGGCAAAAAAAAAGTTTGTCGTTGACAGTTCTACGGATTTAAGTGTTAGATTTTTTATCGTGCTCAAAGTCTAAATTTACGAGTCGAAAAATTACCATTGAAAGTTTTTAAAAACAATTTTCATTCTATTTACTTAGAAAAATAATTTTCAATTATGAACGCGACATAAAAATTTTAAAAAGTGTATCGACGTTTATAAAATTTCTAAAATTGTTTCGGAAATGTATTGACTGCACAGTTACTTCCCTTTAATGAAAAAAAAAATTCTTAAGAAGAAGAGAGAATTAACATTTTATTACTTTGTTTTTGGTGTTAAGAAAAAAAAAAAAATTACACAATTAGCGGGGATTGATTAAGTGCAATGTCGTTAGGTATTTTTAACACTGCCTTTTATTTATTCTATACACTGAACATACTGTTCAATAATTTTTTTTTAAATCAATAACATTTAATAAGCCAGGTCCTACAAATCATATACGTTTATTTCTTTCCATTTACGGATAAGCTTGAAGTATTATCATTTTTGTTCACTAAATTGAAACAGGCGCGTCCGCCGGCGCCCCTGCACGGTTCGATTTGGCACCCTGGGCTATCATGTGAGCGCTATGCTGCATAATTTTGTTTTAAACAGTGCGATAGACTATGGATAAGAAAGGTTACTATAGTCTTTAAGTGAATCAAATCCGGGCGTCCTCCGGCACCCCGACAGGGTGCTATTTGGCGCCCCGGGCCTTCCGGTGTACACTATGGTATCTACGTTCGCGTGAGTTCAAAAGACTATGAATAAGTTATGCACTATAGGCGTTTACTAAGTTCAATCAGGCGGTGACGTCATGGTGCGTCCTCTGGCGCCCAGACAGGGTGCTTTTTGGGGTCCCGGGCCTCCCGTGTTCGGTTTCGCGCCTACGTTCATTAAAGTGAGTGCAAAAGACTATGAATAAGTTGGGGTACTATAGTCGTTTATTAAGTTGAAGTAGGCGATTCAGCCCCGTGAGCACTTTGCGTTTATATTCGCGTTAGTGTTTTCTTTGTGTTTAGGTTGGGTTTGCGTTAGTGGTTGCGTTTTGATTTGGTTCGTTTTTGTTCTTTCTTTTTTCGTTTTCGTTTGTGTTTTATTTTCATTGGGTTTGTGTTTGTATTTGTGTTTGAGGTTGATTTTGCGTTTGGATTTGGTTTGTTTTCGTTTGTTTTTTCTTTTGTGTTTTTTTCTTTGGGTTTGTGGTTGGTTTTGCGTTTGGATTTGGTTTGTTTTCGTTTGTTTTTTCTTTTGTGTTTTTTTCTTTGGGTTTGTGGTTGGTTTTGCGTTTGGATTTGGTTTGTTTTCGTTTGCTTTTTCGTTTGTGTTTTTTTCTTTGGGTTTGTGTTTGTGTTTGTGGTTGGTTTTGTGTTTGGATTTGGTTTGTTTTCGTTTGCTTTTTTCTTTGTGTTCGTATTGGTGTTTGTGGTTGTGGTTGGTTTGTTGTAAGTTTTTGTTTTCGTTTGTATTTGTAATTGTGTTAGCGTTATGTTTGCGTTTTGTTGTTTTGGTTTTGATTGGTTGTGGTTTGGTTGGGCAATGCCGGGTTTATGATGATTACTAAACACACAGGTAATGGTCTTTAACAGAAAGGTTTTTCACAAAAGCCAGAGCAGGGCCTGGCCGGGACGGCTAGTATATATATATATATATCTAATATATAAAGCTCAATTCTGTAACGCATATGTTTGTCGTTGGCATTTCTACGGATTTAAGTGTTAGATCAATTATCGTGCGCGTTTGTCTAAATTTATGAGTTAAAAAATTACTATTAAAAGTGTTGGGAAATCATTTTCATTTTTCAAATTATAGTAATAATTGTCGGCATGTTCATTAAACACAAGTTTTAAAAAAAATATCATCTTTTACAAAAATTCTAATTATGTTTTTATTTAGTCCTATAGCGCTTACTTCCCTTTGATAAATTAGGCAAAACACAATTACTTCCCTTTATGAAACCATTGCATTAGTTGAAAAGCATTTACTTTTTAATTACTTTGTTTTGGTGTTGGGAAAAAAATAATTACATAATTAGCGGGGATTGATCAAGTGCAAATGTTTTAGGTATTTTACGGATAAGCTTGGAGTATTATAATTGTTCATTAAATTGAAACAGGCGCGTTCGTTTAAGTGAGTGCAAAAACTATGAATAAGTTGGGGTACTATAGTCGTTTATTAAGCTAAAACAGGCGATTCTGCCCCGGGCGTTTATGTTCGCGTTAGTGTTTTCTTTGTGTTTAGGTGGGTTTGCGTTAGTGGTTGCGTTTTGATTTGGTTCGTTTTTGTTCTTTCTTTTTTCGTTTTTGTTTGTGTTTTTTTTGTTTGGGTTTGTATTTGTGTTTTTGGTTGGTTTTGCGTTTGGATTTGGTTTGTTTTCGTTTGCTTTTTCGTTGTTTTTTTTTTTTGGTATTGGTGTTTGTGGTTGGGTTTGTTGTTAGGTTTTTGTTTTCGTTTGTTTTTTCTTTGTGTTTGTATTGGTGTTTGTGGTTGTGGTTGGGTTTGTTGCTAGGTTTTTGTTTTCGTTTGTATTTCTAATTGTGTTAGCGTTATGTTTGCGTTTTGTTGTTTTGGTTGGTTGTGGTTTGGGTGGGCAATGCCGGGTTTATGATGATTACTAAACACACAGGTAATGGTCTTTAACGGAAAGGTTTTTCACAGAAGCCAGAGCAGGGCCTGGCCGGGACGGCTAGTATATATATATATATCGAGGTGCACGTCTACATCTCCCTGCGTGTCTCTACTCCTGCTACACAGCTGTGCACGCGCTGTTCGTGTATCACGTGACCAAGCGTGTCGCGCATGCCTGCTATGCACATCAAGCGGTACTGGTACTCACCCGACACCTGTGTGTTGTACACCTGGGGAAGGACGGGCAGCGGCACCGAGGTGCTGATCCCTGCCTGGCTGTAAGCTGAGGCATTCCCGCCATAGGAGATGGGCGGGGCTAGAAAACAAAAAGTGACAGACGTTAGCTTCCTGGTAATCAAAGTGTATGTCTGGGTGGCGACATAGGTTACATAACGAGAAAAGAACACACAATATTAAAACATCCGCCATATCTATATTCGTATCTTTATTGCTCTACCCTTCCCTCTATAAATTTTTCTTTATATATATATATATATATATATATATATATATATATATATATATATATATATATATATATATGTGTGTGTGTGTGTTTGTATGTATGTATATACACACATAAACTCACGCATACATAAACATATTCTGCCTTACTCACCCTCTCTATAATTTAAAGGCTATTGCTGGTGTAGATAATACAACGCAAGAAATGAAAAGCTAAACTGTTATTTAATTGATCTACTCCAGTGTTAGCCATTGTCTACCCTAAGGATAAAAAAATGGTGTTCTTTTGTTCTACATCTACACTACAAGTTTGCTACAACTTCGTCAACTTAGTTACAAAAGAGCTCCATTAAACTCGAATGTAAGGGAGTTAATGAAGTATACATGATCCTGGCGGTGCCGTAGAACAATGGTGAGATACGTCTTCTAGACTAGAGCGACGGGAGAGGTTCTAGTAGGCTTTGTTGTGAGAATTAAAAATGTAAAAGATGGATTTTACTGGAGATAAAGGAACGGGACAATACAAAAACAGATGGGGGAATATTTTTTGTTGGTGTTTAGAGGAGATGGAATTCAGATGTTGATGCGATGTGTGATAGATGTTTTTTTTTTGTTCTTTTTGGGATGTTGACTTGATGTTGAACCGTGATGAGAGGGTGGAAGGGGGGGGGGGGGGGATGTTTACAACAGTCGTACCAAGGTTAGAGTAGGGAAAGTCAGTGGAGGGTGAACCTGTTACGGGTGAGTGGTCAACGAGGGTTAATATGTCACTGGGTGCCAGGTGACGTCATCTGATGTCAGTAGTGACCAAGTTGTACACACATATGACATGTTCATGTTATGTTTTTAACACATTACACAACATTTTATAGAAGCGGAAATGAAAAATGAAAGCAACACCATCACCACAACACCATTACCACAACACAACAACATCATAACAACAACATCACCACAACACCATCACCACAACACAACACCATCATCACAACACCATCACCACAACATCATTACCACAACACAACACGACAACACCATCACCACAACACCATAACATCAACATTATTACACCAACACAACACGATAACACCATCACCACAACACCACAACACCATCACCACAACACCATCAACACAACACAACACCACAACACCATCACCACAGCTACTCCATCACCACAACACCTTCACTACAACACCACACCACCACACCATCACTACAACACCACACCATCACCACAACACCATCACCAAAACACCATCACAACAACACAACACAACACCATCACCACAACACGACAACACCATCACCAAAACACCATCACAACAACACGACAACATCATCACCAAAAACACCATCACAACAACACAACACCATCACCACAACACCATCACCACCACACCATCACCACAACACAGACAGTCGTGTCCTATACCTGATCACGTCACCAAACGACAGCCGAGAGCCGTCAATACAACAAGAAAACAAAGGGACGCAAGCCTCGCGTTCAATCAAGCAGCTACAGGAAAAGATATCCCTCCCTACCCCACCGTCTCTACATTAACAGCTGTCCGACTCAACCCCCACCCCCACCCCACTCCAACCACACCCAAAGTATCGATAAAATGACAAAGACAATTAATGTAAAACTTGCAATTAGAATCCCCCCCTCCCTTTGCAGATGTTATTAATACACACAGTTATTGAATGTACTCAATGTTTCGTGTAGTAGAAACGCAAATGTAGGTTAACGTGAGATATTTAAATGAATATAGATCAGTTGTGTTTAAAGCGAATACAGCAGTAAAATAAAAATTACTATAGTAAGTTGGCTAGGGTTAGTCGTTAGATAAAATTGACACGGTTGGTTAGTGGTTAGTTTAAAGACACGACGGGTTAGTGATTAGTTAAATGGACACTTGGGGTTAGTGATTAGTTTAACTGGCACGAAGGGTTAGTGGTTAGATTAACGCACACGAGAGGATAGTTGCTAGTTAAAACGGGTTAGTAATTAGTTAAATGGACACGTGGTGTTAGTGGTCAGTTAGTGGAACGGAAACGAGGTTAGCTGGTTAGCGCATGCGTGATGATAGAAGTTGGACTCGCTTACTTGAAAACTGACCAATGGAAGGCAACGGGAGGTAGCTGTTGCCGGACGCCGTAGGGACAGGGGTCAGTTCGGTGAACACGATGCCTTGACCTTGACCGTCTTTCAAGGAGTTGGGGGAGGGGCTCATATCTTTATTGCCTCTGCCGTTGGTGGGGGTGTGTGGGGCGCCGATGTTGTCGTTGCCGCCGGTGCCCGAGTGTGGGGAGGAGGTGGGCGTGGAGGTGCTGCTGCCTCGGTGTGTTTTTAGAATGGCTGGAGGGGGACAAACACAGTTGGCATACCACGAGTGCAAGAAACAACAACAAAAAATGTAGCAATGTAGTGGGCACAGTCGTTTAAAGTAAATTACAAACAAACAAACAAAAAAAAAAAAGCTGGCACAGAAAGAAAGAAAAAACAACAAAACAAAACATCAAAATCTTTTGACAAGACAAAATAAGAAGAGAAAAAAAAAATTGTCAACCATCCAAAGAAGTAAAACACCGTTAACATTAAAAACTTTAAAGAGAAATAAAATTAACCATCAAATAACGTTGAAAAAAAAACACTTAAGTATGACATTGATCAGGCTGAACTTAATATATGGATTACATCAGGATGGGCCATGCAACACATGTACACACTAGGCGTGCTGCTGTTACACATCTCCGTAGTTACGTGCGTTAAGCAGGTTCAAAACATGCTGTGTACGTGTTTATTTACATAATTATAATTCTCGATTCAAGTGGACAGCTGATGCGGATCATTTTAATTAATTGATTAATTAATCTTATTTCACAAAAGGAGACGGGGTATTATGTATATGAAAGTAGGTATCAGTAGAATAATATGTGGTATGGTCTTAAGATAGAAAATAAAAAGAAGAGGATAAATATATTTTTCTGGAGATTTCAAGAAGGAAATTGTTGTTAAAATCTCGAGATAAACAAAGTCTTGTTCAAATCTTTAGAGGAACAATACTGTGCCGGTACCTTAGGGTGAGTGAAATATCGAACTAAACAAAGTCTTGCTGAAATTTTTAGAGCGACAGACATTTCGCTGTCTTAAGTCTTACTAAGAACGAAATCTCGAGTAAAAGAAATCTCGCCGAAATCTCGAGGAAGACGAAATCCAGGACGAGCGTCGGCCGGCGAGAGCCTGGTCGTTATCTCGCGATTCTCCCGGCTATAATTACAATTAGTCACAACCGGCTCTGTCTGGAGCCGGCAAAAAAGCCGGGTGTAGTAGACCAGCCGGCAGGCTCAAGTAACGACCCCCACGCACGCTAACGGAAAATCTCACCCCGGAAGTGATTCCAGCCAGTGCGGGAGTGTCGTTTGCTGCGGAGACGGTCTTCAACCAATCAGAAAGCTGAGACGGCTGGGATCAGACTCATGACATCGCCAAGACAGGAAGGGGAAAGCCCACACGTCACAAGCCCACACGTCAAGCCCATACGTCAAGCCCACATCGACCCAAGATCGTGACAACTCCGAGAAATATTCAAGCTTGAATTTTTATTATATTTAAATTTTTTTTTCTTTGTTTTTAAATTTAAAAACAAAAGTTAAAATTAAAAAAGAAGTTGTTTTATCTTTACGATATTCTCAAAATAACAAAATAAAAATCTCAACATCTGAGCGGATGTGAAAAAAAAAACAAATTTTCGAACTCCAACAAACTTTGTGTAAGCGTTTATTATCCTAATGACAAAAGTCTAATATTTTCTCAATGCGGACGCCTAAAAAAATTCACCTAAGTTTGCCATTCTCCTCCAACAAAAATTAGCATGAGTGGGATAAAATGACGGGCCTAAAATAACAAACCTAGACTATTCCCATAAAATGACGGGCCTAAAATAACAAACCTAGACTGTTCCCATAAAATGACGAGCCTAACATAGAACCAGCCATTCACTCGCTATCTTTAAATCACCCTAGACAGGTGTTGAGTGAATGTCTCTAACATCCATTGATTTTAACAGGCTTATCGCAGATCAGCATTTCATCGGCACACACCTGTTGTGTTCCAGGTAACACCCAGGTGTGTGGGCACCCACCCGGCAACTGCTGGCTTTGATTTGAAATTCACGACACGAGGCCCCGGGCTAAGTGACTGCAAAAACTTTGGACACTTTGCAACATGCACAGACGTAACGTGGGAACAATCGGGGAATACATTAACCAAGAGATATAAACTGAAGTGGGGGCATCCTAACCAAAGTAAACTTGGACTTTGATGTCGGTAAAGAAAAATTATTGAAGAGTGTTTTGACGGGGAGAGGATCATACAACGTTTAGATAGTTCAGTACATGTTGACAAATTGAATAATAAAGTAGTGAGTTATTCAAGGAATAAACCACCTTTATGTTTGTTGACAATTTTAACATGAAATAAATATCAAATAACTTTATGGTGTTTTTTTTTTTAGAGAATGGTTTTAAAACGACATTGAAATTTGGGATGAAGTATGGCAGTAGGCTAAAGATGAAGTATAGCGGTAGGCTGTAAGCTAAAGATTAAGTATTAGTATAGATCGATTAACGGTGTGTAGGTGTGCGAGATTGAGGATTGAGTATAAAGATGAATGAGGATTATGTGATGCGATAGAAGTACCAGGGACATCCAACATACAACACACAGAAATCTAGGATAATGTAGCAATTAAAAATAGGGATATAGTAAACAGGGACAAGAGTGAGAAGTAACACGGATATTGAGATAGTGAGTAGAATGTATGGTCTATTTATAGCACTTACGTATAGGATAGGCGGCCCCACTTCCGCTGTGAGGTTCCCCGGAGGTCCGTGAAGGCGTCACGTGATACTCCTGCTTGATGGAGATGTCGCCACCTGAGAGGGAGGGGTTGCTGGAGAAGGGGAGGGATAACGTGGATGGCCCGCGGTGGTAGTAGTGGATATCCTCGGGGGAGGCATCTAGTGGATTGACGTCATCCGGTCTGGACATCTTCGAAGGTGGTTCGTACCAGCGCATCTGTAGTAGAGGTGGTAACATACCTAGTACATTGTACGGACATTTGGCCACACTAACGGACGGACATTTGACCACACTAACGGACCACATGAACAAAGAAATAGCATGAGACAAAATCAATCACTCGAACACATTTTGAGAAAGAATCTCACACTAAAAAAGCCTTTTCAATTTCTATTCGAATTAAAAAAAAAAAACATTTTGTTCCATCCACATTTAAAATAAGTGTGACAACCATACAATTTACCAGCAGACTATCTGATAAGTTTGGAAGAAAAATTAGATAATGATTTTTTTTCCTTACCGAAACTGAGTCCTGGTTTTCACGCATGCCATTTTGAACTGTGGATTATAGGATAAAATAACAGAATTAATGCTGTGTTGGATATAAAAAATTAAGTTGTTTCAAAATTGAGAAATAATTCATTCGTAAAATCTACGTATAGACGGGATCTACGTATAGACGGGGATAGTACAAAATGGAAGATACTGGCTGAGGCCTTATAATGGTTGAGGCCTTATAATGGCTGAGGCCTTATAATGGTTGAGGCTTTATAATGGTTGAGGCCTTATAATGGTTGAGGCCTTATAATGCTTGAGGCCTTATAATGGTTGAGGCTTTATAATGGTTGAGGCCTTATAATGGTTGAGGCCTTATAATGGTTGAGGCCTTATAATGGTTGAGGCCTTATAATGGTTGAGGCCTTATAATGGTTGAGGCTTTATAATGGTTGAGGCCTTATAATGGTTGAGGCCTTATAATGGTTGAGGCTTTATAATGGTTGAGGCCTTATAATGGTTGAGGCCTTATAATGGTTGAGGCCTTATAATGGTTGAGGCTTTATAATGGTTGAGGCCTTATAATGGTTGAGGCCTTATAATGGTTGAGGCCTTATAATGGTTGAGGCCTTATAATGGTTGAGGCTTTATAATGGTTGAGGCCTTATAATGGTTGAGGCTTTATAATGGTTGAGGCCTTATAATGGTTGAGGCCTTATAATGGTTGAGGCCTTATAATGGTTGAGGCTTTATAATGGTTGAGGCCTTATAATGGTTGAGGCCTTATAATGGTTGAGGCCTTATAATGGTTGAGGCTTTATAATGGTTGAGGCCTTATAATGGTTGAGGCCTTAAGCCATACAATGAGTAGAGCAGCTTTTACAAACTTTACGCTAATACGGTTTCGTATCACCTATGATTGGAAGCAGAGTTCTATGTAAAGTAGGATATAGAGGGAATGTTATCTTACCTACAATACGAAAGGGAATGTGTTAAATATGGTATGGAGGGAATGCTATCTTGCCTACAATGTGAAAGGGTACTCCGCGTGAATAACGAAATGTACAAGCCCTCATATAGAGAAGGGTGAGTTCCCTATGCTAATATTGTAACGGGGATGGGAGAAGACTATGGACTCGGTACAGCTGTCTTCCCTATCTTAGATGTGTGGGAAGGGGTTAGATGTGTGGGAAAGGATTTAGATGTGTGGGAAAGGGTTTAGATGTGTGGGAAAGGGGTTAGATGTGTGGGAAAGGGTTTAGATATGTGGGAAAGGGTTTAGATGTGTGGGAAGGGTTTAGATGAATGGGAAAGGGGGTAGGGCACCTGCCGTTCAGTCAACTCTGCTGCACGGTCAAAACACGTCTGGCCACACCCTGACGTATGACGGACAGACGGCTATTGACGCACTCATATACTGCACCTCAGTGTCGCAACAAACATAGTATTGTGCTCACGCGCATGTGTACTCACACTGCACGTGTAGAAGTAAAAATAGAAAAGAAAACTCGCTATTCTAAATAGAAACGTCAGGTGGGACTTCTAAGAAAGACAGGTAGACTTAATTAGATTAAATTTAATTTAAAATTCGAGAAAATGAATCTCACATTTCGGGGGACAATACGAGCCCGGGGGTGGGGGGGGGGGGGGGGGGGGTGGGGGTGGAAAACACCGGCGACAATAATCCTGTAAATCCGAGCTAATACTGGCCGGGTTTTAATTTCAAATGCTAATGTAGGGACGTGAGTCTTAACAGGAGCTGGGCAAACCAAGAGTTGTTAGGGGGGGGGGGGGGGTACAACCAGGTACAACCACGCCAAACCAAGCACGAGACTCAACAAGGGTTAAAAAGAGAGGGGGGGGGACTGTGTTGGTGGATAATTAGAAAAAGAATATTAACCCTAGCGCTAATTTAATATAGAATGATACTCTTTTCATTCTACAGTCAGTGACAGTAGCTTTTTACGCAGGTAAAATGAAGTGAAAAATGTAATAATCTCAGTTTTTATAACACGCCCCCATTCATTAAACAAACAGAAATCTTCCGCTGTTCGCTTCTCTCCTCGCCAGCTTTTGTTGACGAGTTTTTCTTTCTCTGGTACCTACAGGCGTCTTTTCACCGTCTGTCTTGCACGGGTTAGGGTTAGGCTTTTCATGTGCAACACGACTCAATGTCACCGCGTGCATTCGGCACGCGAGGTACCCCGACCTCCCACTTTGACCCGTCTCCCCCACCCCCGACCCGTCTCCCCCACCCCGTGAGCAGCGGACGTGCGGCACCAACAAAAGGCCGGGTAGACACCGCAATCTTCCCCGTGCATAAATCTCAGATTTGAAACTTCCGGTTCGACTTCCGGAACAAGATGGCCGCGTCGTCTCCCATTGGCAGCAGTGAGAATGACGTCGGTCTAATCCGAACCTCCCAGCACCGATTCATTACCTCCCGCTTCCTACACTGTGGCAGGTGGAATTATTTTGTCTGGATCCATTTCTTCTAGGTCGCTAACGAATTTTGGGAAATTAAAAAAAATAAGAAAAGCGACTGGAGTTTGTAAACAAGGAGAGTGGTGGGGTGGGAGGGGGGAGGGGGCACACGACATCTGCTGGTGTCCACGTTGACGCACAATATCACGTGATAGAAACACGGTGTAACATCCAGATGTGACACTTTAGAACAAGCCCAAGTCCTGATAATTAAACTTCTATTTTTTTTCCAACGAGACAAAAATGTATTTTGTACAAGTTTGGAAATAAGTCTCCTGAATAGATGTCAAGGCTTCGGTTCTAACTATTGTCTACTTAAATGGATATAGCTTACTAGTCAACTTAAATAGATGTAGGTTTTGATATTGTACAACCAAAGGGCTCTACTGCAGGATTTTTCATCGAGAATGTCTTTTGGTTTTGAACGATGGTCGAAAAACAACAACACATATTACAGGCTCGTTTATATGCCGATCTTTCTGTTGCATAATTCATTTAACAACCAACATGACAGAGGATCAAATACTTCCAGGAGAAGGATGATACGACTACAAATCTCTGGTCAGTGGTAACAAACAGGAAATCCAGCTTATTCCGGTACCTTTTGAAAGTAACGATACCCTTGTTTGAAGTTTGAAAAGACATACGTATTAGTGTCAAGCAATATTGCGTCAGTTTTGCGTTAAATATTGATCAGCGATCGATGAAGAAAGTGCATAAAAAAAGGAAAAAAAAAAAAGGTCTTGGCTTGGAAAATGAGATAAAAACAAACTTTTCAGAATGATGAAACATTAATTAACAGGCAGAAAACTTCTTTTCTTTCAAATTTTGTCGAGCTAAAAAGACGAGGAAAGAGAAAGCATAATTGATAACACTTTTTGTGCATTTATTGATCGGGATCTGGAGAAATGAGGATCAAGTTTGTTTTTTTAATTCGTTGATTGGGAGGTAGGGAGGGGGGGGGGTCCATTTTTTAGTCAGCTGGGCGGTGTGAAATACATCTTGGCCACCTAAATATGGCCATTTCGAATCTATTTCGAATTTTTTTTTCAGAATTGACACTTATTAGAGATTTATGTAATAAAACCGAATAATTTCCCAAATATATTTTCAGGCATACGTAGAAAACGAAAAATAAGCAAAGTTATTTTTTTCAATTATTATTTTTTATCTAAAAATAATACGTAAATGTGTTACTTTTTGGTGAAAAAAGCATTGCAACTTTGTACGGACAGAAAAAGTTAGGGAAATAACAAAATTATTACTTAAGTTATTACAGATGTCTCCTACAAAGTATTGTCGATAATAGGGAACTAATCCTGCCTATTATCGATAATAGGTAGGATAAGTTCCCTATTATCGATAACTATCTCAATGTTTATTTTTCACACATTTTCGTAATGTTATTGATGCGAAAAACTAAAAGACATGTGCTTGCAAGACTTTCCTACATCATTATTGCACCTAAACTTTCATACACCATAACACATAACCGTAGAACATCGCCATAACATGTAAACGTTTATACACCACTACGCATAACTGTAATCCACTATTTTAAAAGAGCGGAAGGTAAGTGCCAATGGAGTAAAAAGTTGTTTTGTTAAAAGCTAGTGATGGCATCATTGTATATGAAACAATGCCCGTAATTACATGAACTGAAAACATGTAACGGCCTCATTACATATGGTGTAACGCACGTCGTTACACCTTGCTAGCCTTTATTGTTTAGCTCAGACATTCTCGAGGACATTGATTGAAGCAAGATGTAAAGAGCGCTTAATCCTAACCCTAATCCAGGCCCGGAACTAAAAACGTGAGCATCTAAACCTGTTTAATTCCCAGCATGCACCTCCTGCAGTTTGACGTCTGCTACTTTAGCACCTGACGGGAAATCGCCGGGTATATTCGAGCCCACCATCGTCCACGCAAACCCCGGGCGATTCCAACATAAGCTGTGGTTAGCACCATCGAGATATCGATCCCGCCCAAACGAAATCGGGAACAATTAAAACCCGAGCCGAATTCTCGCTAACCGAGGGCCTCGATTACACGACAATAACACGTGCAGCTAAAGAGATTTTCTGGCATGAGTCATGTCCAGATTTTTAAAAACATTTTCATCCAAGTCTTGACTTCAGAAAAATAAAAAATTAAAAAAAATATTTAAAATATGTTGGAAACCATAACAAACTTCTTGAATTGTTGTCTATGGCGAAAACAGAATCTGAAGTTGACCTATATATCAGAAGTTAACTTCCGGGTAAACTTTTGTCTAGAAGAAATTTAAAATAGTGTAGGCTATTCTTTTTGTGTTAATGAAAAAAAATATATTTCCAAGAACAAAAAAAACGAAACAAAATTACTCCTGCGTCTTACACGGTTATTGAAATTGGAATAATTGTTTTTACTGTTATGACAAGAGAACCTGAAAATTAACCAGAAAGTTCTAGTATCTGAGTGCTATGAACTGGAACAGGTCATTGTGCCACAATTTTTTTGTGTACTTGGCCGAATAAAACAATGATTGAAAACAAGAGAGACGTGGGCACAAAAACAAGGCCAGGATGATAGGGCACCAACGGCACAAATTGGGTGGCAGTTGCAGTTCCAAGAAAATCATGTTTCCCCTCCCTCAAACAGACAAAACACAAAGAGCTTTCGGCAGGTGGCCCCTCGCCTGTCCCCCCACACGACGCGGCCCCCGTGCCCCTCCCCCACACGACCTAACTTTTGTAAATAAATAAACCGAAGAATCCAAAAAACAAACGCGGGCAGCGGCCGTCTAAGAAAACCAGAGACCGCGACTAATTTTTGCACATCGCTGGACGCCCTGCGCCTGGCCTTCATGCATGGCTGAACACGCAAGAAAAGCCAAACTCGATATAAAATTTGGCCCGAAATTGAGTTGAGAAATCTGGGGAGACGACAAACGCTCGCGTGAGCCCAAAGTTAAAAAATAATATTGTGGTATCTCACACACGGGCCGACAAAAAATATTAAGGTAACCAAAACACACAGACCAAGAGAGTTGTTTGTTGAAAAAACTTTCGAACGTGTCGCCAATTCGTCTAATTGGTTAAACAATTGATCAATAGAATATCTGTATTTATCTCTCATAGAGATAGACATGTTGAGTAAACTATCTATTCTTTTTTACATATTTACCAGATATAAATCAGAAGCTAGAAAAACACACTGTCTTTATTTCCAAGTGAGCTGAATTAAAATGTTCATTATTCTCAAAGCTCATGAAATCTGATATTATAAGTGTTTTAATTAAACCGTCATCTCTAAAGATATTTTTACTTTCGTGAAAGAATTATTCGCGGTCACTGGATTTAGTAAACCCAACAAGAAAATAATGTAGCACAGAGAAAAGTGTTTTGTGTTTTATAATTCTCTTGTTGTGTTTGCGTTTTCTAGTTCTTTTTTTTTTATGATGTCGGGTGTATTCGTGGTTAAAATTTACCAGTGGTTATATTTTTCATTGGTTATGTATATCACGTTATATTTTTCATTGGTTATATATATCATGTTATATTTTTCATTGGTTATATATATCATGTTATATTTATGGTTTGCTCTATGTAACCAGCAGCCTATGGGAGGAAGACATGTGCAGGACGGAGGGCGGCTTATAACACTGTAATACGAGTCGGGAAAGTGTCGGGGTGGGGGTGAGGGGTGGAGCAATCGATAGATCAACCAGGCAATCAGTCACGTGCTTTTGTTTTCTCGCTCGTGTAGCCTTGAGCAAGGGGATATAGGGCGACACCAGATATGCTGTGTCTGATAAGGTGGCGCTGTGTATCTGATAAGGTAGCAGTCTGTATGTAAGGTAGCACTCTATGATAAGCAAAGTTTCTTCCAATGGAATTTATATAGAAAAATATACTTTTAACGGTGTCCGCCCCCCCCCCCCCCCCGGGGAAAAAATTCTGGAAGAAACACTGATGATAAGGTAGCACTCTGTATAAGATAATGTAGCATTATGTATATAAAGTAGCACTCTAGGATAAAGTAGCACTCGTATCTCATATATTAGTATTCTCGGAACCTAAAACATTTTTTTAATACACGCACTTTGTGCTTGATGTTTCTTGATACTTGTAAAGTTTTGCCGGGAGTCGATGAGAATATTGACTTTTTTTTTAACCAAATAGTTCGAAGTAGGACACCATTTTTCCTCCCCGCAATCGAAAGTCGGATGAAAATTGAAAATGTTTTACGGCGTGTATCGATCTAGTCGGTGTTGATTACTGGCGATGGCGACATGGCAATGAAATCGGACGCCAATGCAAGCACTCGGGGTAATTCTCCCCTCGCCAGTTTTATCCGCTCGCAAGCCCCACAGCGAGCTGTGTGACGGCAATCTCCGCTATTTCCTCACCCGGCGTGGTCTCGGCGAGACCCGTAATGCACGGGATTGACTTCCGGTTCAAATTAATATCCGCTGTTGTGGACATGCGCGGTAGGGAGCCATCTTCTGCTGAATGGAGCCAGCGGTGATGGCGTTTAGACAAAGGCGGGGAGCTCACGAGAACGATGTTCTGTGTGTGTGGGGGAGGGGGGGGGGATACTGCCAGCGCGGGGGGACGTACACGGCACCGTTAGCTGGAAACTCTAGCCGCAGCCCATTGTCCATTTCAAGGTTCAGGGGGAGTGAATTAAAACGTGAAGAGTTGCCCGGGCAAATGGGCAGCTCGCAGACCTCGTCACCTGTCGCGGCTACAGGGAAAGGTCGTTTAGAATAAATTACGGCAGGGGATTTGTCGCTGCCGCGTGACCTTTCAACTCTAACCCTCAAGTCATCAGTCACAAGTACATTACCGCAGTTCACTTTTAATTCATACAATGATCAGTCACAAACACAATGTGACTTGAAATCGGTATTAAATTTATTCGAGCCGGACGGTCCGTGTGGCAGGTGAAGTAGAGTTCACCTGTTTCAGTGACCTCGGCATATGAAGGGATAGTGTGGTCAACAATATGCCGCCTTTACTTTTCTTAACGTAATTCAGGGCTGAGAGTTGGGTACGCCCAGGAACATCCAACAGGATCCGAATTCGAGACTTGCGGGTTAGCAGGCATACACTCTAGCGTCCGACCACTCCATCCAACTAGATTTCAATAGAGTTCATGCTTTATTTCTTACGATCATCATCAAATACATACAAAGCGATCAGTCATAGTATGACTTATGACTTACAACATGAACTATGACCGAAACAAACAAACAAAAGCAGCCGTATGACGTCAACAATCAGCTCAATTCAAATAAAGAACATCGATCTCTCCCCCACCCTCCCCTCCCTCCCCCCGTTTCACCACAAGACGGCAACACAAAAACTATTGTTCTGTAAAGATGCAAATCACGGGCTCTACCTGACCATTACCCGGCACAATTGCCGACAAATTTGTTTCAAGTTGAAGGACGCTAAAAAAAAAAAGTAAAACGTCTCTCTCTCGCGCGCGCTAAACAGCGGTGGCGCCGGGATGTCTGGAGATTTTTTCCACCCTCTAAACTGTGGGATAAATGAGCCATTTAGACGATCGTCCAATGGTGATGATTATAAACCCGAGCGAGTGATCAAGCTAAGCGTGTCACCTGCTCGTGAGCTGACGAGGGCCGCGTGGTGAAGTCAACACGTTAGCAGTAACACACCAATGCCGGGTGTAACACACCAATGCTGAGATCATTCATAAATGTTGAGTGTATCACAGTGATGTCGTGTATAACAGACAAATGCCGTCTATAACAGACAATTGCCGTCTATAACAGACAAGTGCCGTCTATTACAACAAACAGACAAGTGCCCTGTATAACTGACAAATGCTGAGCCAACTCACTAATGCTGGGCGTAAGACCACCGTGTTGTATTACTGACCAAAGGATTACAGCCGATGTGTAGAGAGGTTAGATCTGTTGTTAAAAATAGTCAACATCAAGGAGGACACCCCTTCCTGTCCCCTACTCCCGAGCTGAAGCCGCCAACTATGACCCCCAAGCCCCAAAAAACAAAGCCCATAGCCCTTACGCCTGACCAGAGCACATTTTGTATGCACTTTAATTCCCAACGACGAACCAGTTACCCAGAAAAAGACCCTACTCCGAGACCCCCCCCCAACCCAAGACCCCCAGCCTTAACCCTCAGCCCGAGACCCCCAGCCAAGACCCCTGCACTATACCACGACACACATCCCTAGCCCATGCCCTGAATGCCGGATGAAAAAGAATCACTGCACAGAACAGTCTCTTATCTACACCCCCCCCTCCCCTCACACACCCACGGGCTCAGCACTAGATCCTTACAGGCTTTTAGAAACTCACTGGAGCGTGTCGGCACAAGGACTGCTCACAGTTCTGCATAACGGCGTAATGGCCACTTGAGTGGCGGGCGGCCTGGGCCTTTCGCCTCGTCATTTTCCATGTTAAATCACATCTTTTAAAGGTTCGAGCATGTGATGTATCGTGTAAATCATACTTTTTAAAAGGTTCGTATTTGGGCTCGTCTATGTGATGTATCGTGTAAATCAGGGGTCTCCAAACTACGGCCCGCGGGCCGGATGCGGCCCGCGTGGTCCTCTCATCCGGCCCGCGGAGATCTTTTTGTCCACGGAAAAAAACGTTTGTTGGTGATGGCTGAGGAGCTTGCTCAGAAAAATCAAAGACATTTCTGGAAGAAACTGGCCCCCGAACTGAAATTTGATAGTTAATGCGGCCCTCGGACTGAAAAGTTTGGAGACCCCTGGTGTAAATCATACTTTTTTAAAGGTTCGTATTTGGGCTCGTCTATGTGATGTATCGTGTAAATCACACTTTTTTAAAGGTTCGCATCTGCGGTGTAACATGTGCAGACAGTATGAAGGCAGTAGAAGACTTGACACATTATCTAAAATACACATACACATTGTTATACGGCTCGTCAATATAAATCTGTCACATAATAGGTAGAGTGATAGTTAAACTGTCAGTAAAGAAGTTTCAATGTTAAAAAAAAAAAAAAAAGACGGTGCACTAGACTAGAAAACTATTGCCCAATATAGATATATTTAGGTAATGTACGTTTTTTATAGCAGTTAAACAATTCCAGACACAGAGAGAGGCACGTGTCTCAACTGAAATGCTAAGACAGACATATGACTGGGTTGTGCTCATGTCTGACCTGAGACACGGACATACACGTGTCTCAACTGAAATGCTAAGACAGACATATGACTGGGTTGTGCTCATGTTTTACCTGAGACACGGATAGGCACATGTCTCAACTGAAATGCTAAGACTGGACTGAGACACCGGTTTGTGCACATGTTTTACCTGAGACACGGATAGGCACATGTCTCAACTGAAATGCTAAGACTGAACTGAGACACCGGTTTGTGCACATGTTTTACCTGAGACACGGATAGGCACATGTCTCAACTGAAATGCTAAGACTGAACTGAGACACCGGTTTGTGCACATGTTTTACCTGAGACACGGATAGGCACATGTCTCATTTGAGACACCAGGACATCAAACAGGACCACGCCAAAATGGAGACAGACAGACGCAGGCAGCCATACATTTGTTGACCTTGTCAAGGCTCCAGTCCCAGCCTCTAGACTCGAAACACGGCGCCCTTTATTCACTGCTACAACCCATCACACACCACATCACCAAACGACATCACCAAACCACATCAGCGCATTGTCAGCCACGAATCTAATTTGACAACATGAAATCAAGTGTATTCAGTGGTCTTGTCATGACATATTTAGCGTCAATATTTTAGGGCGGTGAAAAGAGATGCCTTTGTCATTAGCTATTGTGGCGCCCAGCTCCGTAATTAAACTTTGTGGCGCCCTGTTCCGTCATTACATATTGTGGCGCCTTCTTAGTCATTACATATTGTGGCGCTCTATGCCGTCATTACATATTGTGGCGATCTATGCCGTCATTACATATTGTGGCGATCTATGCCGTCATTACACATTGTGGCGCCTCGCTCCGTCATAAAAATGGTGCCCCACTTTCAAAACACGGACCGAAACAAATATAGACACTAACTTTACTTAAAATACGTCTAATATTTAATCGGTCAATCTAGTTTTGACAAAATTTCAAACAATTTAAATGCATTTTCGAGGTCTTAAATTTAAGTATAAAATGACGCAAGAGATATTTATAAAAGTAGGAACGAAACAATAGATGGCATGACATGGGTAGAATGCGAGGTAAAACGGAGACACCGTGGAGTGCCTATCTTCCAACACTCCACACATCTAGGGTGGAGGAGGACCGGAAATTACGACAAGGGTTCAGGGGTCGTGTCGGCACGTGAAACAATACCCGAGACTTGAAATGGCCGACGGACGGGCGAACCTTACACGTGTCGCGTTATATACGAGAGCGGCGTTTACACGGGAGCCGGAGGTGGGCACAATCGCCCTGCTCCATCCAGCTCCTTTAATTCTCTCCTACAGCGGATGTACCCAGGTACAGAAAAAAAAGTTTTTTTTTCAAATAATAAAAAAAAATAGAGCTCAGATTTGAATTTGGTTCCGGTCGAACGGAGAAGAATCCATGGTGACAGTTAACGTCTTTCTCCAGAAGTCCCTGGACGCCATTGTTAGCGAGGGAGCCTGAAGTGGTTCGAACGATGAATGGAGCCGCTCGCTACACGGGGAGGCTAAACTCTACAAGATTCTCGGTGAAAACGCAATTAAATATACTAGCAAAGCCGAGAGTCGGCATTGTTAGCCAGCGAGTTTAGCGATTTTTATCTAATCCGTTTCAAAGAGCCCCAGCAATAAAGGTTCATTTTTGCGACTTTGGTCTTTCTTCGGCTGAAAGGGGAGCTAAGGCGTTAATGGTAGGCAGAGTGGAGGGACGTGTGTAAACCATTTTGATGAACAGGAGTCGGATACTTTTTTTTTTTAAAATCCCTGTTGGCTACAGTAGCCTAGGACCTGTGTAGTTTTATGATCAGACTTTGTCCGAGGTGCATATCGATCTTGTTGGGATCATTCCAGGTGAGCAATTACCTCCAGCTAACTGCTGCTCAAAAGGTAAAAAACAAAAACAAAAAAAAAACAGATGTATCAGTTGAGCAGTTAGGTTAGTGTGTATTCTGGACGCATGTTGACCTACACACGGAAAGTTTTGAGAACAATCGGGTTGGGACTCAACAATATTTTGTGGAGGCTTTATTTGGTTATGACATTTGCTCTCTAAAAAGGATATTTTTCATTTTTTTCCCCACTTGAATGTTTTAAATCATGTTTAGGTCTAGTTTGTGTGTAGTTTGGGTCTAGTTAGGGTCTAGTTTTCATCTTGTTTAGGTCTAGGCTTGGCTCTAGTTTATGCCTAGTTTGGGTCTAGTTAGGGTGTAGCTTGGGTTTAGTTTATATCTTTGGGTCTAGTTTGTATACAGTTTATTCCTAGTTTGGGTCTGGTTTGGGTCTAGTTAAAAGCTTACTTTAAGCGTGTTTCGTTGTGTCCAGGTTGTTGTTGTCTCATTGTGCCTAATTGTGTCTAATTGTGTCTAATTGTGTCTCATGTTGTCTAGTTGTGTCTCATGGTGTATCATTGTACCTCATGTTGTCTCATGTTGTCTTATTGTGTCTCATGTTGTCTCATATTGTCTCAATGTGCATAATTGTGTCTCATGTTGCAGTCATAAGTTTGTCAAGGTGTTCCATTCAAAAGTAATTCGTACTGAAAGTCAGCCGCCTGATTGGGGTACATACTTTTAAAGAAATAACAATTGCTAGAGTGTAAATTGAACATGACACCAGGATTTACAATCGTGCTCTCTACCGCCCTACCCCCCGCCCCCTGGGCAGCACTGAAGTTATAGCTGACGACCCTCAATGTGAGTACACCAAGTTCACCCTCCTCACACAACCACCGACTCCCAACCACTCGAGTCACAGTCTACTAATAAAAAACAAAAGTTTTTCTTCCAAAGTTTTCGTTTCTCAAACAATAAAAGAAAAAAAGTTTTAGAAAACCGCGGAGCTTAGTTTAAAACAACATACGTCTGGCTCGCGTCGCTGCCATAGGCTGTCAATGGTATGAATGAACGACAGCAGCTAGCCCGTATCCTGTTGCAAGGCAAACATCTACCACAACAGACAAAGATAAGAAAAGACAGACTAGCACAATAGACAGACACGAGAAAAAGATCTGTAAGACAAACTACCACAACAGAGAGACACAAGAAAAGATCTGTAGGAAAAACAAATCCACCGTCTCAATTATTCAACAATCAAAAGTACCAGCTATGAATCATTGACGTTATTTCTCTGTTACACACTAGCTATTTAGTTGAATTATTTCCCTTGGAAACGGGATTTTATACAGAATTAATTCCCCTTATGCATATCGATTTTTATTTATTTGTTGTTTTTTTATACTAGCATCTTAGGTGGGCTGAAACTGGGCATCGTATGGGAATGGGATGGGGAGGAGAGGGGATGGTCAGACTTCAGTTGAGATGAACAAAAGTGAAGCAGGCTTGTAGGCGTGATCGCGGCCATATTGACATTGTCACGATCACGTTTCCTCAGCGAAATGTCACAGTCAACGTGACAGGGGTCTTTTGTCAGGAGCAACAAGAGGGAAAGAAAACAATCGCGCTGTGGTGTTGACGTTTTGTCGCAGCACCAATTGTCTGACGGACGTCACTTGACAGCGACCTTGAGAACACAGGCCCGTGTGGCTTGTGTGGCTACCCAACCACACGGAACACCCGTCGAGTGGCTCTCAGCCCTCGCCAGCCGGAAGCCGTGTTTTTTTAAAGCCCTCGTGTTTGATCTCATATCTAACTTATGACACGAGAACCGTGAACACGGGGAGAAGAAAAGTCGCCAGACGCGCGGACTCACGTGTAAAGTAAACTCACTCTACACGTGAAAGTGTGAGCACTCACGGCGCAACGTTTCAAATCTTTTGTTACGTCGTCAACGAATAAAAATTGACATACACATTTTTTTACACACGATACATCAGCGGTTCTAACTTTGTTGGTAAGTTGACACTGACAGAATCTTAGTATAACATCAATGAAGACTGGGGAACTAGAGTTAGCAAGATGAGATACCACGTCCGTCGTATGTAAAGTACACACAAAAGCTGGCAACATGCTTTTATAAAACACTGAATAGGTGTATAGAAACAAAGAACCTTGGAACCACTGTCACGCATGATGACTTCTTCACTAAGGCATTGTTAAACCAAAACCTTACGTAAATATGCAAAAAACATTCGATTTAAGATCGCAATTTTTTTAGTGCATTTCACATCAAAAGGAAGTTCAATGCAGTTATTTTATAGAACAATTGCTTTTAAAAACGTTTCATAACTTTCTTTTCAGACCCACAGTCGTTGTTTTAAAATAGCTGTGCCCGTTAGAACAGGCTATTAAGATTGAATAATATAACACGTCCGTACCTAGAGACATTGTACCCCAAACTACTGCAGAATTTTTTTTTTAAACCCAACCGTACGACAGGACCAGAGAAGAAAATATGCACAAAAAACGCAACCGTTTATTGCAGGGAGGTGGTCGTCTGGTGGTTCGATTAACGGCGGTGGTCGTCCATCGATGTGCCATTAAAAATAACTTAACGAGAACATTAAAACAGACGAATGCATGAATTTTTTTTTGCCCCCCATTTATTTTAAATTAAATTTTATTATCTACCTCAAGCATTCTCTAATAAATGAGGCAAATGGAATCAACAAAAACTTGGATTAATTCGTGGCCCATTAAATATAAATTTAATACGACTCGAAATGTCGGAAGGTTTTAAAAAAAAAAAAACATTCAACACAGACAAACAAACAAATCGCGACCTGTATGGCGCTTCTCGCTTGACTGACCTCACAATTTTAATAGATAAGCCAGAGGGAGACCGCGCAATGCACAAGGGATACTTTTTTTTTTTTAAACATGAATGACGATTTTCTTGAAAGCGGCATCAGACTGGCTCGATGCTTCTAGAACTTTTAATCACCGAGCTGATTGGCTCTATTGTTTATAGAAAAAGCGAGGATACAATTTTTAAAAATTTTCGCTTCATTAACTTTAGAAAAAAAACTATCTATACTCTATAGCAAAAATTAAGACCTATAATATTCATCTTTTAATGGAATTTAAAATGTAAAAATATGAAGAGAAATTCAGTTTTTTTGTAGCATCTAAAGAAGACTTTAAAAAATTAACCAACGCAATAAAAGAAAACGGCTCCGTTTAGGATGAATGGCGTTTAATGTTTCCAATGAGACGTTTTCAGGTGTTTTTGTACTCGTGGTTTGTGAGAGTTTAATTCCAGCCGAGATCCGATCATATACCGACGGCATGAGATGCGAGTTTAGATCTGCCACGCAGGGACTGAAAGGGGAGGGGGGAGGGGGTGGTTTGTCAGACGTTTGGAATAACATTTTAACAATTAACGATACTTTTGGGACGACGAATAGTGTCCCGGTCCCCGTCTGTTTCTACCTTCCCCCCCCCCCACTACACGGTAAGATGAAAGAAAGGTTTAAAGTTAAAAGGTAGAAACACGGGTACTTTGGGAGATGGCTATCTACTAGCACGAAGCGAAGGGGGGTCTTATTCAATATGGGTACATTCTTAGCGAAGGGAGAGAAGTCGGGGGGAAATAAAAGTCAATTGTCACCCTTTGATCGGGGAGAGAAGTCAGAGAAAATAAAAGTAAATTGTCACCCCTTAGAATCAGCATCTTCATCAGCGGAAGGGTGCTTTTGATGTGCGTGTGTATGTGTGGGGGGGGGGGGGGAGGGAGAGGGAGGTCTATTAGATCAGAGTAAGTAGTAGAGGTTTGGAGTAGGGATGCCGAATGATAGATGGATTTACTGTGGGTGGGAGGGGGGTAGGATAGGGTTGGTGATCAATGTGATGAGAGTTGGGGAGGGCGAGGAGTGGATAGGGAAAAGCTGCTTTGATTGAATTCTGTATAAAAACAAACTCATAAGTACATAATATGGAGAAAACAACTTTTGCCAAAGGTAATGCTAGGGAAATATTTATTCTAATGATATTCATACACGAATCTATATTTGTACATTCTGAAAAAACTAGAATAGATAAACACAGAAAATATGCGAAAGTACAGGTCAGTGAGAATTGGACAAGAATGCATCCTAAAAGTGTGTGTGGTTGGTACAGGTGTCCATCGGACTACTACTGACCAGCATAGCTCAACTCCATGTCATCGGGCTTAATGACATAATGTAGTCTCCCCGCTGCGGGTCATCACCGTGACACCCAGAGATAACGGTTATCAACCGGACGGGAGAAGCGGCTGTTACGTAATATCCTACACACCTGATCGTCATATCCCCGTGAGCAACTAACACCTGGACGTTTAAGATTTAAAATCTCAGCGACGACAAGACCCGGATCATCTCCCTCCCCCCCCCCCCCCCACCTCCCCGGGGACAGGGCGTTAGTCCAGACAACGTCAGCACCGTACACCCGAGTGACCCCGAGTGCCACGTGATGAGTCCGAGCGTCCAATCAATTATTAAATGACCACTGGCTGGCGTCCAGGCGCGAGGCAATTCACGTGATTAAACGTGGTCAGTGCGAGGGGGCGCCGGGTAACTGCCAGCTCCCCCGAGTCACGTTAGACCTTCTCATGAGCGGAAATCTGTACATCATTCTTTATTGATGTAGTTCAGAGGTCACAGCCAGCTGTTGGGAGGACAACCGATGTCTCTCTGCCCCCCCCCCCCCCCCCCCAACCTGTGATCCAATGGGATTCTAGCTTTTTCAATAACAAAACGTTTACTAAGTTATAATCATTTGTTGGTCTGATTAAATTACATAGAAAAGTATTTCCAAATTCATTTTCAGCAACAAGATCTAGTCGAACAACATGATTGATGATTTAAACGTACCAGTCTTAAGAGTGAAGTTATTTCTCCATTGCACAGGGAAAAATAATCAAAGTGATAAAAATGAGATGAAAATAACTCATTGTAAAAACTACAAAACGAAAAGCTTCAATAATTGGCCAAATCACAAAAAGGGAGGGGGAGTTGCTATCTGGATATGCAAAACAAGCAAAATACTCAATGGAACCTAAAGAAAAATCCCCAACATTATATGCTTTTGATCAAATAACCATCGTTATTAGTTCCAGAAAAACCTACCAAATCAGCACCAGAACAAAAACACCACTACGAACAAAACAATTGAGGCCAAACAAAACCCACTAATATAAGCTCTAGAAAAAAACAACCCACCAAATACTAGCTCCAAATAAACCACAAATTTAACCTCCAGAAAAGCCCACCAGTAATCTCCTTCCAAAAAAAGCCCACCAGTACTCCCGCCATGAAAAGCCCAATGATTCCCTTACCTGTATCCGACTCGCCTTTTCGCTTGTTGTTGTTGTTGTTGTTCCCTGCGCTCATGATGCTGCTGATGTTGAAGCCGCCAGCGGCTCCGGCTCCGTTACCGCTTCCATTCGGGCCCGCGGCTCCCCTCTGCGCCCCCTCCATCCCCGGGGAGGAGGACGGGTGGACGCCCAGACTCCCGTCGTTGACCAAACACGGGGAGCCGCCGTCCTGTGTGTGGGGGCTGGTGGACTTGGCGCGGTCGTTGGCTTTGTTCCTCACGATTCTGAGGAGGGGAGGAAAATACTTTAACGTCAAAATATTGACAAACATAGGACATGCATGTCGTCATTAAGACATCTAAATTTTATTCAGTATCACAGTAATTTTTTTTTTGTGTAAGTACACAAAACTTGAGTTAAACAGGCATCTATCCAGCTATAACAGGGGTTTTATTTTAAATTCACTAACATCGACAGTAACTTACTAAAGATGATGTTCTTCACTTAAAGAGGTACATATTATTGTGAATGATTCCATAGCAGCGTAAAAAGTACTGTCGATTCGGTGATACTAGAATCAACATATTGACTCGATGATACAAGCATCACAATACTGACAAAGTAATACCAGCACCAGCCTAATGGAACACAGTTCCAGATAGTCTACAGCAGCATTAAATCTACCGAAGCCTCGGTCAATATTTACCTGTCTCAGGTGTCTGAACAAAAGAAAGCCATGACAGAGGTTACAGGTAGACATAACGCACTCGGTGACTCGTAGAACTTGACGTTACGGAAGGAAATGTTGGAGTTCATGTGGCGTATCAGGGATTTGTTACAGATTAATAAACAGTGTACTAGCACCCACGCCCGTCAAGTTACGGGTTCTGGGATAAATTTTAAAATAATTGTTGGATACATCATGTGATAGGTCAATTAGAAGAAGCCATGTCGGTTAATTGTAGTAGTAGATACGATACCGATACAACTTAAGACAACGATAATTTGATGACCTGGCACACAACAACAATAACAACAACAATAACAATAATCACAGTAGAGGAAAGCAAACAAAAAATATCTTCAGCTAGCAACAAAATAAATAAATAGACCCCTAAAATATACGCTCAAATTTTAAAGAAATGAAAATTTCCTCCAATAATTGCCACAAAATGTTGTCCTAATCTTACACTTTATGGTAAAAAATACCACAAAATCGTTTTATTTTATATTTTTTTATGGAACTTCTTTTTGCGATTAGCTTTCTTTTGTTTGAGAATTTTCCCTCCTCGTCTGAAGTATTTTCATGTGGCGGTGAGAAGGTTCTAGAGAGTAAGTCAATATTTGTCACCACGCTACGTCACACATGTTCAGAAGAGCAGGATTGTCTTCCTGTGTCACATATGTTAACTGACTTACCCGCCCCTGTGTCACATATGTTAACTGACTTACCCGCCCCTGTGTCACATATGCTTAACGTAGCCCCCTCTATGGCACATATGCTACACGTGAAAGAATCGTTCACAAAACGGAACTTGAAACAAAGTTTGTCTTCAATCCAGAAGACCAGTTTGATTGATGTCTTCAAAAGCAAATGACCCTTATCTCACCACACGTGGGTTTGAAAGACCCCGAAAAATAATAATAGAACCCCTTTTTAGAACCCCCCCTTTTTTAAGAAAAAAAAAGGGCGATTAAGACCCGATGAAAAGTCTTCAGATATAGCCCTCGCTTGAGTGCTCAAAAGTCAGGCATGAAAGACAAAATGCTAATGAATGAAAAAAAAATCGAACCAGCCCTTATAATTCTCATGCCTGGTTCAAACTTTTGTCCCTGTTAGCACCCGGTGTCCCTTACAGATAATTCTGATTCCCGATTTGATTTTCTGTCTTTAGAAATACACCCGGGTTTTATTATTCTCAAATAACGTAACGTCTTACGTCTTAAGTTATAACAAAATCGATGCCAATTTTCAAAATCAATAAACTTCGATTAGTGAGCAAATTCGATAACAGCGGTGTCCTTCATAGAGGGGGATTGTGTTAAAGAGATTATCGTCCCACAAAGCTAGTTTTCACCAGAGCGGAAAGATTAATTCGTCTAATCCGGGCGGGGGTTTGTCTCCAAGGAGCGCTTCGTTAATCAGCACTGGACGTCTGGACGTGCGTGGACAGTTATAAAAATGTGAGGGCCATTGTCCACGTCTAGTCCGCTGTCATGTTGTCGTCGGTCAGTGAATGGACCAATCAGGCTTGTAATTAATGAGACAAACTAACACGGAACAACGTTTTACAACTGGTTTTCTAGGTTTTCGATTTAGACTTGTCTACAAGATAGTTTCAATCACTAGCTCTCGATGGTAAAAGTTGGTGACTAAGTTGAAGAATTACTTTAAAACGGTGTTGTAAGTTGTAATGTAGTTTGTCCGTGAGAAAATCATGTCATGAGCACTAAAGAAACAAATCGTGAGTACACACATCATTATGTTAGGACACTGCACGTGCGTCCTGCTGACCAGGCGAAATTTTGACCAAGTGAATAAACATAAGTACAGGCACTGTCAGGTAGAGAAACGGAGGGGTACAGAAATGAACATGTACAGACATGGTTGGGTTTTTCATAATAGGGTGAATGTCAACACACACTAAAACTAAATAGCATAGTGTTTGTTAAACAACATTTTGCTAATCTTTTAGCTGAATCTCCTTGAAAACATAAACACATAATCACAGTAAAACATAAAGCTCATCTCCTCTGTAAAACATAAAGCACATCTCCCCAGTAAATCATACACCATATCTACCCAGTAAATCATACAACATCTCCCCGATACAACATAAAACACATTTCCCCTAGGTTAACATTAAGCAGATATCCCCAATACAAAACTCAAAACACAAAGCACACAACACCTCCCGAGAAAACCGCCACAAATCACATCCAGCCACTTGTCAACACCCAGCTAAAGACGTTTCATTTAATGGCGGCCAGTGTTTTGTAATTTATTTTCATCAACCCCAACAATAATAAAGGGGGATTAAAAGGGTGTCCATTACCGACCTAGGGGCGGAGGACGGGGGAGAACTCGACGATTCCAGCGGGGGCGCTTTGTACCGGCCAGCCGTTGACGATGTCGGCCCCCGGGCGTCACGTGATTCACGACGATGGATCTTCACTGGGTCCCGCTGAGCAGCATCTCACACATCCACCGCTGGTAGACAATATAGGCCCGGGGCGGTCACCCCAGTAAAAAGTGTCTGAACCTAAAGGGGGTTCTCTCCCCTTGAATGGGATCATTGAGTCTCCAGCAGGGAAGGGAAGCGATTCCACTAACGCGCCCCAAGTCTGAACCTGGCGTCTTGCTAGATGAAGAAATGGCGGCCAGTTGACCAGGGCGGGTCTAGTGTCGTCCATAAATGTATTAGTTGCCGGTACCCGTAATGGTAAGGATAGCAGTTTTAGGGGGTGGGGTGGGAGGTCAGGGGTTGTAGTTTAAACAAGGCGGGGAGGAGGTAATCATGGGGAAAATGTTTATGGGAGGGGGGGGTGGCATCGGGCCAAATGGTGTGTACTGGTTGATTTTAAAACTACAAACCATCAAAACATTTTACATTTTCTAGATGGAGTTGATCTTCTTCAATCTGACCAAGTAATAACTGAGGCATTTGGCACTAGTACTTGGTTCAATGAAGTTAAAGTTGGTCCGTTAGGTACAGTGCGTTGTTAGTGTGTTAGGCCACCTGTTTTAAATTGCTAGATCGAAATAAGAAATTAGTCCGGTGAGTAATGTATTTAACTCTCATGCAGTGTTTTGGTTTCCGTTTTCAATAAGCTGAGAAGGACCAAAATCTGATCAATCTTCCATACGTGAAGAAAGCGGATAAAAATTCTTATCTTGATACTACAACATTTAACGAGGAAATCAAATCTAAAAAAAAACGATGTAGCAATAACCTCATTTGTTGTTAACACTAACAGACCAAGTGGCCAGTGGCCAAATGGTGCCAGACGGATGCAGATGGCCCGTGAAGAGGAGCCTGACTATGAATAAAGTGGCCTTTAATTCGGCGCATCAAACCAAGGATGAGCAAGCCTGGACGGGAAGCTCGACTAAGTCAGTGGTATGCTAAATGAGCTGAAAGCCTGCTTAATCTACCGTACTCTCCCACAAAACTTTTTTTTTTTTGCGGTTTTTTTTTAGTTGGTGGACAGAAACCCCAACCACAAAACACTGGGCTGTTGGGAGATTTAATTAATGAATAAATTAATTACCCTGACCCGGTGTAGTTATCACTCACGGTCTTTGAGTGATGAAGCGGCGATGAGTTTGAATGGTGAAGAAAAAAATATTTGGGCGAGACAGGAGCCTGTAACGATACGATTTATTTTCTTTCCGCTTCGTTACCTCGGTTTTTATTGCACCCAGTCTACCAGAAACCGGGCTGGGTGTTGAGGGTTATTATTTTTTGGTGGGATTTTTTTTCTTCCTTCACTTTCTTTAAAAAGATGCTTACAATTTTGAAGAGGTGTCTTTTCGATATTTTAAAGTATCGAAGGAAGCAGTTTTAAAAAAAAAGTATTTCATTAGATTGGTAACTCGTAGTGGCGCATGGGTGAAGTCTGACAAAAGAAAAAATAATTTACCGTAATTTTAAAAATTTATTTATTTAGCTACCTTCTTCCTGCCAAACAAATATTTCTTCCCATCTAATTAAAAGTAAGTAAGATTAAAGACATCTAATAGGATAATCTCTAAAGAACAATTGTTTTGGGAAATGGGGAAAAAAGCTGCGGGCGGGGAGGATGGGTGTGGTTTAACGGATATCGAAAACGTGAAACAAAAGAAATAAAAATGAAAACGAAACATGTTGCATGTTTGAGCCGCGACTTTGGGAACAAATCCCCTAGAGATGTCGCGCAATACTTGCCCGGTATTCACCCCGCCCCTCCCCCGTAGACTGGGTTCTATTCATGAAGGTGGTCGCAGCTTGCGGCCCCACACAAGAGGCTTAACTACCCCCCCCCCACACACACACACACACTTTCTTTTGTCTCAATCTATTACCATTCTTACCGATATTCTGTTAAAATTCTACCACAAATATTTAACCAATAAGTTAATATTAGTATGACTACAAGTTACTTAGTCTATACTAGTCTATACAATGTGTTTATTTTGAAACAAACGGCCTGGTAGTTTTTGTGTGCGGCATAAAGGATAAACTAATTAATCGGAAATTTCCATTAATGCCTGCAAGAATGACGCGCAGTGAATTCGCATCCTTGTGGAGCGATTGGGCGAGTGCATTAAACTCGCACTCTGATCCCGCACGCGAACACACACAGCCTCTCATTAGTGTGGTTGTGAGGGGTGCGGGGAGAATAGAATCCCGGGGCTCTGAGGGGGTGAGGGGGGAGAATAAAATCAAACGTGGCGGCCTCAATCGCGGCCAATTATCTGACCCTCGGTATTAAAGTGAGCGCTTGAAAACATGGCTTTTTCCTTGTTAGGGCATGTGTTGGCGACTTGGTGCTGACCGGTCGTGGAGTTTGTCCTTCAGTGAATCTGATTGGTGGGGGACATTTGTAAAGGTTTTTTTTTTAAATTGTAAGAGAAAATATTTTAGTTACAACTCCATGGCTTTAAATAAAGATGTGGCCATTTAAATTTTAGTTGAAGTAAAGTTGGTATTTATTTATTTTGTTTATTTATTTTTCTTTGAAGGGGCATCGCGTTTTTTTTTTAAATTCAAAGAATTAGTTCCCTTTAGTTGCGACAAATGATTATTTCCCTTTAGTTGCGAAATCTTACTTTAGAACTTTGGGTTTCGAACTCATGTTTTTCTGTTATGAGTACCACTCTCTACTTCCAGACCAAAATTAAGCGGCCAACTAAAAGCAGTAGGTTTATAAAGTATAATTTTACAAAGGACTATACTATATTCTTTGAAATGTGAACCTTAAAATATGTCACATTAACAATGTCGATGAAAACGATTTTGTCCGGTGTCTGCAAAAATAAAATCAGTTAGTGTATGCGGGCCATCTGGCGAAGCGCTGAAAGTTTATGTCTAATGAAATATCGGCGGGGAGGGGGGGGGGGGGGGTAAGGCGGACTTGAGTGTCAGTAACATGTGGACAGGTCATTAGATCGGTCAATGATGCCGGTAAGATGGGACACACAGCTGTCATCCGGCAGAGGCCTTGTATCAACTCACCAACACACGCGCGCCCGGCGACACGCGCGCACATCATCGCGGTTGGTCCACGCGCTCAAATGAACACAATCAGGATAAAATCAATCGTAAACACACGAATCACGTGATAATGGAATAGATTAAGTCACGTGTGCCACCGAACGACATGTGCCGGTTAAAAAAGATGTATTTTTAAAAATTATTTTAACTTTTAACGTTCAGATATGGATTGATAGGGGTCTGTGGGTGGGGGTGAGGTGGGGTGGAGTAGAGAACTTAATGGGCAAAAACAAGTCTATCTTTACTTAAGTAGAAAATAAAAATAATTAGGTGTAGTTAAATTACTTGAAAGCAAAAGCGGTTCAATGAATACAAAATATCGGAATTTAAAAAAAAAATGTGCGGTATCAAAAGCGAAAGTTAATTTTTAAGCACTGTTTAGAAATAATTTCAAAAGTGAGCAAAAATCGTGGATCCGTTACGATGAAGGCAAATATGAGACAGTGAAACTAGAGGGGTTATTTGTCTTTAATCGTCGCTATTTTCATCGCCGCAGATGTGAACAAAACGAAACATGAAGACATCTCCCCCCCCCCCCCCACTTCACACCACGACAAGGAAAATGACAAACACGGCGCCAATTGTCACGTGATTTAAATTAGCATCGCTACGGTGACCAAAGATGGCGGCGGGGGCAATTACCCGTAAACCGAGCCAGCGCCGAGCTGAGCAGCTCGGAGAAAAACACCCTCGAACCGCCGAGTTTGAGAACCGCCGCGCTACCAGGAGCAGGTAGACAATAGACCCGGGGGTCGGGGGGTCTCTGGTGGCGTAATTCTTGTGTCAAATTAGCGACGAGATTAATCGCTTCCCTCGTTTTTCGGATCTGAAACCGCCATCGCAGTTCTTCTTCCCCTCGTGAAAGCCAAATTTGTTGGTCCCCAGGGGACGACAACTCTCGGCGAAGGCCCGCTAGCGCTGTGACAAGTTCCCTCCCCTGCTGGAAGAAACCTCTCTGCGTGATGATCGTTAAGAAGTGATGAATATTTCAAAGCCCCCACACCACCAGATGGACAAGATTTGACGTAAGGATCGGTCAAGGTTAGCGAAGATGGCCATTGACGAGGGACAAAAGATACTCAAACTCCCGAGGGGGGGGGGGGGGGGGGGCTCGATCGGTGGGCGGGGTTATGACGTGGTCGAATCTGACGTTAATAACACGATTAGTTATCTACATCTTGCTGATTTTATTAGCAGGCGGGAAGAGTTCAGCGGTCAAGATTATTGTGGGTTATATCACACTAGCCACATATCCACGCGATTCACGATATAAAAAAAAATTGAGAACACTGTATTTGACTAAATAGTGTATGTAGTTAAAGGGTTAGACGTAATCCAATAGTTATCACACTAACGCATGGGTTCGACATAGTACACAAAGTCTTAAACATAACCGCCAGTCCACGCTTACCGAAATACATGTAGTTGAGTAAATCTGTGTATTTATAACAAGAAATGCCTCCGGTTTAATGTTTGAACGTATCGTTTGTTTTCAGCACCCTTCATTATTTCACGGCTATACTTTTATTACATTGGTCAATTTAACTTTCTTTCAGAGAAATAAAGAATAAATAAGTTGTTTTTTTAAATGCATGTCTACATACGCATATAAAGCCAGAAATGAAATGCGACTGATACTCTACTATCCCTGAGGTTTGAGGACCCAACCGTTATCCTGGACCAGAACCAAAAAAAAGTCTTCCTTAGATCTCAAACGCGTTCGGCTGCCCATTTGTCTGGCGTGGCTAATGAATGGGGTCATCGTGTTAACAAAACGAGTTGCGGGGGGAAATCTGTTCCTCTTGTCGTCATCAAGAAATAGAAAGCTCGTTAAAGGATGATGATGTGGGCGACTCGCCCCAAGACTTGTCAAAGTCGATACAAACTCGGCCCTCTCCCCCCGCGAGGAGCCGCCGAGGGCCAGTCTGGTTTACGAGGGAACTAGACGGGGATTGTTCTTCACTTTCCCTTCATGGTCTTGGGCATCTTGGCTCATCATTACTACTAATTAATTATTCATCGTGTCGGTGACGTATGGCCATTACGCTTCGAAGCCAATTACTATCAGATTATAGGGGCGGTTTTGTGAAGAAAAAATGTTTTAGCATCAACTGCCTCTATATTTTCGCGTCGTCTTCAATTTATTTGAAATTTCTAATTCGACTCCTTGACGTCTGGTGTAATGTATTGCTTTTAAAATGATGGCCATGTGTTTATGCGTAAAACGTCTTTACATTATGTTTAATTTACTAGCTAGAAGACCCGTCTATGTACAGATTCATTATCCATCTAGCCTTGTCGATTTTATTTACATAGAAACACGATGGAACTAATATCCGCCGATTTAAATGAAACCGAGCTAAACAAATTCAGTTACGAATTACATTTTCTAGTCAACAACTAACAACCTCTTTATTAATTAACACACAAAAAATAGTTTACAATTATACGAATGGACTACGAGCATTACAAATACAAAAGCAATATCAATGTCACAACTAAAAGCTTTTTTTTTTGACAACGCAATACAAATTTCAATTATCAATTAAAAGCTTTCGTGTCGTCATTGACATATTAAAATTAATACATTATTCCGATTAAGAAAAAAAAAGATTTGCTAATATAAGACACGTAGTCATTTGATTCCACCCGTTCTGTGATGTGACATTAACCAGTGTATGTTACCGTAGCATGTCTAACACAGAAGCTAGAACTTCATTATGTCTGAGACTTCCTGAAATAGACCCGTCAGTTTAATTCCTCATTCAGCTCGTCTTGTCGTCCATTAGCGGTGGAGGGTTAAAACACACGGCGCTGTCGGCACCGCCTGATTGATGACGTCTTCGTCTGTGCACCGATGCACATCTCGAGAACGAATACGTCTAAGCCGGGCGCGGGGGGCACTTTTCCTGCCCCGTGGTGATCCTCAAATCAAGCCGTACGGCAGACGGATTACGCCGCCATTAAGGTAACGTTGGAATCGCGCCCTAACGCGCCATAAACCATCCACCTCCAGGCTTAACCCTTCCTCATCCAGCTTAACCCCGTTCCCCCACCTCCTAATAAGTTTTAAAAAATTAATCGATATATCGACCAGTTTAGGAAAATAAAAAAATAAAAAATATAAAAACTTCTGGTTTTATAATTTCCTTCTTACTTAACCAAACTTAATTTAATGTCATCAAAATTTCAATCAAATACCTCTCCCCTCTCAAACACACACTAGAATCTATTTTAAAAATTTAAATTCAATTAAAAAGTGGAGTTGGTTTCGATCTCGCTTGTATCAATTTAACGAACACGGGCCAGCGGACGTGGGAATGACGGGATGGTTTGGTGCGCATTGTCGCCCTGAAAGCCCAGCACTGGTCTGGTGCATGGAATCAAAGCGACGCGCTGGGGACCGGCACTTTAGAAGACATTAAGTCAAACCCTCGACCTACGGCTCGCCGAGTGACACAGCTACAAGTAAATTGTAGCACAAGGTTCGCTTTTAACCCCCGAGTCTATTGAGCGATAGATTACGATCAGACCAGGTAGATACCATCTCTCCATTAGGGGAGCAAAAAAAGGCGGAGCTACACAACGGAGCAGCTTTTGATTAATGCCCTTGATGAGTTGTACACCCCCACTCCCTCTCTCCACACATACATACACTCACACACACACACACTCACACATACACACCGTGTCTCTCTCGTCAATTCTGTATCTAGATTAAGAAGCAATTTAAAAAATAAAATAAAATAAAAACCTTTCGATTGACTTTGATGTTAAAGCTGGAATTTTTATTGCCCCTGCTGTGGGGAGGGGAGCGGTAGGACCAAATGGCGACTTCCCAGTGGGAAAACAACCACGTGACTTTAGCCGGAACACTTGCCAGGTAACACAGTAGAAATTGTACACCCCGCCATTGTTCAGTTGTTGGTGTTTTTTTTTTTGTCACATTAAGGAAATAATTGAAAAGGTGGATTTTGTGGGGTAAAAAATATTTAAAAAATGGCCAGAAAACTATCTGGCAAGTCCCACACTTCCTGGACATATAAAGTCACGTGGACAAAATTTAAATATGAGGTTAACATTATTATATTATTGTTAAAAATCTCATAAATAAGGAACCGCTGAGTTCAAAAGGGTTACTTTTTTATCTCATAAATAACGGTACATTTGCGACCTACCGCTACTTGGTATTATAATCTAGAGCAGGGGTCTCCAAACTTTTCAGCCCGAGGGCCGCATTAGCTATCACATATCAGTTCGGGGGCCAGAGTTTCTTTAAGGCATCTCTTCAGGGTCGTGGCGCCCCCCCCCCCCCCCCCGAAGAACGTCTACCGCCCCTGCCCCCCCCCCCCCAACGAAATATAATTTATATAGAAATATATACACATTTTAAGTGTCCACCACCCTCACCCGAGGTCCACGTTTATTCTCAAATTGTTCTTCACGTATTTCATTCTTGAAAATGTTTGTTCACACAGCATGTTGTTCGAAAATTTGAAAGGTACTTTGATGCAAAAGTTTTAATGTTAGGAAAGTCTTCCTTGTGCGAAAACGTATGAAACCCCATCCGCCCTTCTTTGAACATCTCTAAGGAGGTCAGTTACTTGCAAATCAATGACATAAGGTGCAGTTCATCTTTGAAACTGGCCACATTTGCTTCAAATGGGCTTTGAAACAGTCTCACTTCTTCTGACTTTGAATCCAAGTCAGAAAACCGCTACTAAAACTGCAGCTGGAGGTCTTTGATGATCTCGTATGTAAATGACGTGGGGAACTCAGCCATGAAGACCTTGCACTGCTGAAAGTGTGTCAAGTTGTTAGCCTGCATCTGTTCCAAAAACATGATAAGTTTGTATCTAAAGACCTTTAGGTGGGTGTATAGATCAGAAACTAGATTTCACTCTCTTGTAGTTTTAGGTTCAGAAAATTTAAATGACTAGTTATGTCTGCAGCAGAGGCCAATTACCCAATCTTCATCAGACAATAATGGATGTGACTTGCCTTTACTATCAGGAAGTCACCTATTTCTTTTCTTTGATACGCTGCTCAGAATTTTCTCGCAAAATTAGCAATCTAACTGATGTGATTTTGTGTTTGTCTCTGAACTATTTATGGTTAGATATCCTCTCCGGTAACAGTGTCATACATTATATGTAGGGAAGCCGGCTCTTGTGTTATGTTCATGTCTTCATCCACACCTCTAATGAACACAAGAAGTTGAGAGATGGAACAGCTGCCCAGCGACTCATCCATTGCAATTGAAAAATGGCGAAACTTGCTTGAATTTTTCGCTATTTGAGTCACATTTTTTTCACTAATATCTGCAACACGGCGAGTAATTGTATTTGCACCCAAAGATATATTTTCAAATAGTTTTGAATTTTCTGTGCAACGCTCCTCAGCCACCTACAACAAACATTTATTCAGTGGACAAAAAGATCGTCGCGGGCCGGATAAAATGACCTCGCGGGCCGCATCCGGCCCGCGGGCCGTAGTTTGGAGACCCCTGATCTAGAGGAAACGCCCGGCATAATTTTTGCGTATTTTATATATGTTTATTATTGTAACGGACACATCTCAGATAAAATTACGGTTAACCATAATCGTAAAACAGAAATAAAGCCTAATAAAGCATGTATAATTACGTTCTGAATCTTACAAGTCCGTACAAGACCTAGAGTTGCGTCCCTTTAAATTTTGGTAGCGCGGCTCCAAAACAAAGCGCAACTTTTAAGCCGCGGTAAACGAGTCGCGCTTATTCCACTCGAGAAACATAACCTGAAGGGAGACATTTTGTAGCTGTAGACAACTCAATGGACGGCTACGACATCATTTATGGACGGCCACGATATCCTTTATCCCCTTCCCAGCTGGACGGCTTTGTCGACGCTCTCGAAGTTTCTGTCGGAAAAGAGACCGACGGTGGGGTATGGCTCTGCGGGTGTCCGCGCCTTATCCAGGGGTCCAGCGCGATGGTACACGCGATCAAATCCCTTTCAGGCAGCCGTCTGTACAAAGGGCTATTAAGAATCCGTATCGTTGGTCTGTTATTGAAATGTGCATTTACCAACCCGCGCGATACCGGTGTGAAAATGGCGGAATATTACTCGAGTTTTTGTATTTTTATTTTTTTGCCTTGTACGTCCAACACGGAGCATACAGACACACGGTGATGTTGTATGGCTATACCTAGGTAAAGCTACGTTCATGAAGTGTCTCGGTAAGAAGAAGTCACATGATCAATTAGGTCAAACAAAACGCTGGTTTGTGGGTATTTTACGGAGGCCATGTTGAAAATACGTCATTGTTTGTGTCACAGGTACATACGTCACTACTCCGCGTCATAAGCAACCGGAAGTTTGAAAACGAAACGTTAAACAAAATAAAGCTCAAATGTATCGACCGATGGATACACACGTGTAATTGAGATGGGTAAAAAAGATCTGTTGTTGTCATGGTGACGGACGGCAACAGAAAAGTCACAAGGCCGCCGTAAGCAAGCCATTTTACAAGATTAACCTCGGAGATTCTGTTACAGCAGTAACAGGACACATACAATGACAATGGTCAAATCAATGACCTCCCCACCCCAGTAACCAACTCGCTGGTCAGAATATTTGCCAGAATGATGACCATTAAAATGGAAAGCTCAGTCGCCTGTCTGCACCTAAACGTCACGGACAATGCCAATGAACGAGGATACTGACGAGACCAATGGTACATTATCGCAGGTTTAAATATTGGGACTTGGCAGGACATTGACCACCCAGTGGTCAGTACACAGGAGGACATTGACCAGCAAACTCACCTATTGATGGAACTAACACACTGTCGCTAGAATACACGTTAATACTGACCACCACAAATGACCACACAACTGACCACACCAACTGACCACCTAACCGAGCACCTAACTGACCACACAACTAATCACATAAGTGACCACACCAACTGACCGCACCAACTAACCACACCAACTGACCAAATAACAGCCCCCACCAACCGACCACGCCCGTACTCACCTATTGATAGAACTAACACTGGGCACATTGTCGCTAGTGCACACGTTGTCACTGACCACACCAACTGACCCCACCAACTGACCACACCAACTGACCACACCAGTACTTACCTATTGATAGAACTAACACTGGGCACATTGTCGCTCGTGCACACGTTGTCACTGACCACACTAAATGACCACCCCAACTGCCCCCACCAACCGACCACGCCAGTACTCACCTATTGATAGAACTAACACTGGGCACATTGTCGCTCGTACACACGTTGTCACTGAGCAGCTTATCCCTGATCTCCCATGCGAACATGGTGGGGTTCTCCTCCTTGTACTTCGTGATGGCCTTGACCACCATAGGCGTCGCCACCTTGGGCTTGGAGCCCCCGATAACTCCAGGTTTGATGGAGCCAGTCTCATAGTACCTGAACACAGACAGAAAAAATACATTTATAAATAAATAAATAATTTATGTCTGGGTAAATAAGTATAGGGGCTGTTACTGAAATAGTAATATAGGATACAAAGTGTTGTCTCAAGGCAGAGGTAGACACAGATACAAAATAATAATCATTAAAAAAGTTTTAAAAAACCCACGTTTTCTGATTGAACTAAAAAGTAGAAAATAAATACTATACATCACAATAATGCAAGCGATCACTCTACTATAAGCTATCAAAAACGTGGGTCGCCGAAGTAAAAGTTATATTACTATTGATTAGATAATACTATTGACTTTTATTAGGGAGCTTGTAGAGAGTCAACAGTATTAGAAACTGTAAGAAAATCACGGCGCCCCACGTTTTTGATAGCTTATAGTAGAGTGATCGCTTGCATTATTGTGATGTATAGTATTTATTTTCTACTTTTTAGTTCAATCAGAAAACGTGGGTTTTTTAAAACTTTTTTAATGATTATTATTTTCTACTTTTTAGTGTTTGTCTGTTTGTTTGCATGTAAATCTTGCTATCGATTTTATCTTTTCACTTCTTTTTTTTTGGGTAAACGAAGACAACTCGTAAAAAGACAACTCGTAAAAAGACAACTCGTAAAAAACACGTTGTGTGAATACGTTACTGACTAGAACACATAGATTTGAACCCGTGTCGAGTGGGATAGCAATCGTGTGCCCAACCACTCGACCATATCGTCTCCCCCATACTGGCCACCAGTTGTTACGTTATGGTTGTTTGTACACAAACACAGCGTGACAACTACTCAGTTAGCAAAAAGAGGGGGAGTGCCGAACCTTGTTTTCATCAAATTACAGTTACTGGGTAATGTCCCTTTTCCCCCACGTTTTTTGGTACAATTATATAGCGGTCTAAAATGATCAATAAAATGTTTCCATGGATTAATTTAGTAATAATAACAATTGAATATTCAATGGTCATCCAAAAGAAAGCTTCCCTGAAAATTTCAGCGCGCTAGCTAACTGGGAAGTGCCAGAAATTTCGATCGCAAGATTGGATTGGAAAGACAAACACAGAAAGACACAGAGAAAGCAAGTTAAAGAAAACGTGGGAAATACAGTCTTTGTGAAGACAGAACAGTTGTAGCCAGAAGGGAGTTGAGCCCATCACTCCACACAGCACAACACACGACACTAATGAGATTTTAAAAGCACCTCTTTAATCAACTATTCTGCAACTAAAATCACGATTTATTTCTTTTAACTTGTGTTCAATAAATACAACGACATGAAATATGTTTTTAAGGATAATCCTTATTAATAATTAGTGCACACAGACTATGTTCTTTAAGTAAAAATTATGACTGTAGATTTATGAGCACGTGATACTTTTTAAAGAAATTGTTAATGATCAATTTTATGAAACTTTAGTTTGTTTGTAAACTATCTAAATTTTAAACTTGGTGATTATTTAATGGTTTTAATTTTTTAACCATACATATGTTAATATTTAGATATTAAAAAAAAATGTTTAAAATAGTTTTCAACGTTGTAATGATTTTAAAGCTTGCCTTAATGGTCTTTCTTTCCCAGCTGTTATTATAAATCGCCCAAATTGATTTCTACTACAATCAACAAAATAAATAAATAAATAAATATAAAGCTCATATTCGCCCCCTCTTTTTGAAGTCCCAAACAGCACCTTGACATTTGTGTCAGTGACGTCACCAGCATGCGACGCCACGAGCGGACAGCACGTGCGAACACGTAATGACATTGTACAGCTCCCTCCCGGCCAACAACAACACAAAAATGCCAAATTACACTAATTATAATTTTTCTAAAAACGTCTCAAGCACCGCCCTAATAGAGCTCACCGGTCGACAAAAGCCGGCACGCGACCGGCGTACGGTCCTACTTCATCCGCAGCAGCTATTGTATATTTTTCTACTCTTTTATTTCCGTGTGTGTTCGGGCCGATCCTAACCACAATATTTGACTCAACACACACGGAAAGACCACGGGAACTTGTCTCAAATTGTGACCTCTGCTGAAACCAGTTTGATCACTCACGCTAAAGACTGCACATGTTTTTCATATGGGTGCACTAGTTAATTTACGTCCCATAGAAAAGAGCAATATCTTTTAGTTTTAACGAAACAAAACGAAACAAAAAACCCCAAACTACTGAAGCAGCTTTACAATGGAGGAACAAAAAAGACGACGTTTTTTTTGTGAGAGGGGGGAGCAGGGGATAACGTTTCGACATTTTGTCTACCTCAGCCACTCCCCTCTTTTGTCGTCCTGTCAGAAAAGATGAGTACCGCATTGTCAGCCCTCCCCACGAGAGCGAGCAGGGACCAAACAGCACGACATGCAAGCGAGCGCGAGCGCCGTATGCCATATGGCCGTGTGTCATTTGGCTGTCATGTCTGACCGTGTCAAAGTCTGCTCTAAACCATCCCGGACAGGACAAATGATAGGTTGTCGGGGCGCGGTACGTCTAAAGGCCCCAGGAACTCTACCACAAGCCCTTGTGGTGTGGTCTTCCTTTATTTGACACAACAAAGACGGCAAGCTAGCGACGGTAGTCCAAACACAGAAGTCGAAACTGCTATAACAAAAAACATAAAAGTCGAAACTCATATGACAAAAAACATAAAAATCGAAACTTCTATAACAAAAAAACATAAAAGTCGAAACAGCTATAACAAAAAAAAAATTCGAAACTAAAATTAGCTCAGAATCTAAACTTCTCCAACAAATAATACTTGAAAGTGGAAATTTCTCTTAAAAAAAAACTATAAATCGACATTGATCTAAAGAATAAAGAAACCAACTAAAGAGCGGATACTACTGGAGCAAAAGAACGTACAAGTAATTACAAATCGTGATGTGTGGGAGTCTGCGTCACATTTTTTAAATGCGGGTCCCCATCTTTTATGCCCGTGTTTTGTGTAGGCGAACAATTAAACTCGCTTTAAAACAAACCAGCATTAAAGTTTGAACGCACGTAGGCGGGAACCGACGCTATGATACACACCAAACGTGGATGTTCTCATTCGCAATTTTAATTAAAATTGTTGTGTGTGCTAGCCTCGGGGCAGTCGATTAATTAGATAACTAGTCTTTAACTTCTCACACTTCCACTTGATTAGGTTGTAGTTTAGTTTGTAAGACAAGCACGATCGTGTCAACTTTTTGGCGAAGGTTTCTTAAGATATCGTGAGTTAGACATGAATGGCGCACGTTTGCTATTGGTTATGTTACTCATCAGCTGGGTCACGTGGTGGAGAAGGACGAAGTGGGTACGGCAAACCGGATTGAGATGGTCGATGGACAGGTAGAACAACAGGGACGTGAAGAAGGGGAGCCCAGGCGAAGTTACGGGGACGTGGGAGTTCAGGGGAGGGATAGAGAGATTGGATTGTGGTTTCGGTAGTCAACAGTGGGGCCTAGAGTAGGAGCTGCTAAAGATGTTCCTAGACTGGGTACCTAGGCTAAAGTGGTGCCCAGACTGGGTAGCTAGGCTAAAGTGGTGCTTAGGCGGAGAGCTAGGCTAAGGTTGTGCCCAGACTGGGTAGCTAGGCTAAAGTGGTGCCTAGGCGGAGAGCTAGGCTAAGGTTGTGCCCAGACTGGGCAGCTAGGCTAAAGTGGCGCCTAGACTGGGTAGCTAGGCTAAGGTGGCGCCCAGACTGGGGCTAGGTTAAAATGGTGCCCCTTTATGTGACTTACAGTGGCATCAAGCACATCATCAATACAAAACCATTAACTGCTTGTTAGGTTGTGTCGATGTACAAGTTGGTACTTGGTCTAGCTAAACTAAATGTGAATATACTAGTACCAGCCCCGTCTGTAGCTAGTACCAATGTACTAGTAGGTAGCTGGCCAAGCTGATTTAAGAGTATTTATACTAGTACCAGCCCCGTCTGTAGCTACTACCAATGGAGCGGTCGGTACTATAAACGAACGACAGCGCCCCCTGTACCCACACGACAAAGATGAACAGAACCGTTGACCCAGCAGCACTGGCTACACCAGCAGACGATCACAGAACTAATTCTAAAGTATTCCATTTTTTAATTTTAAATCCACTTTAATAACACAGCTTTTATCTTGGGAAGAACATTCGGCTTGCCCGCGATATTGACAAACAATTAATTGCGAAAAGAAATTAGAAGATAAAAAAAACCGAAAGTTTTAAATTGATACGTGCACGGAGTAGAGGATGCGAGACCCGGAGAGTGATAGTTTTCCCGCCCCGCTCGCCATCCGCAAGTCAATTGAAAACACTTGTACCTATCAATTGCAATGATCATTTCATCCAATGCGCATGCTCAGACCCAATAAATCACGGTCTACATTATAATTAGATCAGGGGAAGATAACCGCAGGCGGCGGTTGCAGTGTGTAGCGCGACAGTTGTGGGGGGAGGAGCAGCAAAAATCCCACAAACCACATTTTGTAGAGAACCCGGGGAGACAAAGTATAATTATTTTTAATGTGCCGGCACCGACAATTAAATTCCAGATTAATTTTTAATGTGATAATAACATAATACAGGAGGGTAAAAATTCCCCAACATTGTAATAACGTACATTGATTCATGCATTGACGGTTGTTTTGTTTTTATTCTTGTTGGGGCATGACGTGGTTTTTGGGGACCGACCCCGCCCTGTCTTGAGAAATATATTGGCCACAGATTATGGGTTGTTTGTGGCTCGTAGAATATGGGTTGTTTGCGGGTTGTAGAATATGGGTTGTTTGCGGGTTGTAGAATATGGGTTGTTTGCGGGTTGTAGAATATGGGTTGTTTGCGGGTTGTAGAATATGGGTTGTTTGCGGGTTGTAGAATATGGGTTGTTTGCGGGTCGTAGAATATGGGTTGTTTGCGGGTTGTAGAATATGGGTTGTTTGCGGGTTGTAGAATATGGGTTGTTTGAGGGTTGTAGAATATGGGTTGTTTGCGGGTTGTAGAATATGGGTTGTTTGCGGGTTGTAGAATATGGGTTGTTTGCGGGTTGTAGAATATGGGTTGTTTGCGGGTTGTAGAATATGGGTTGTTTGCGGGTTGTAGAATATGGGTTGTTTGAGGGTCGTAGAATATGGGTTGTTTGCGGGTTGTAGAATATGGGTTGTTTGCGGGTTGTAGAATATGCAAGTAGCGGAGAGCGCTCTCTCTGACGAGAAAAGCAGGTGTGCAACAGTGTACCCTCTAAGCTGCGCGGTTGCGCGGCCGCGCAGTAGTTTTGACATGCCGCGCATTGATTTTGTAAAATAAATATATCCTTTGTATATGACTTTTAGAACATAGCACACAGAAAATACATTTTGCATACTAGCTTTTCCCCCTGGAATGTTGTTGTGCAACATGTATTGTGTGTGCGCGGTGCTCTGTAAGGCTCTTACAAGTTTACTTGGATTTTATACAATGACTGTGCGGCATGTTTATAACTATGAAGCATCCCAGAGGGACATTGGCTACTGAAATATGCAGTTTTTGGCTAGAGAAATATGTAACGTGTTATGTTAGTCAATTTAGTTTTGCTTTATAGACACATTTGAAATATAGATCACACTTGTATGTGCTGCGGATATCATGGTAATATTTTATAATTGTGGGCCACACAAAGAGTGTGGACCGCGCATTGCTATAGCCAGCTACCTTGTTTTAGCCTCTGATATAAATATTTGAGCTGCAGACCACTGGTACACCTACTGTGGTAAAGGACAGACCACTGGTATACCTACTGTCTTAGGCTAGACCACTGGTACACCTACTGTGGTAAAGGGGAAACCACTGGTACACCTACTATTGTAAAGGGCAGACCACTGGTACATCAGCTGTGTACGGGGAGACCACTGGTACATCTACTATTGTAAAAATATGAACAGCCAAGCTGGCACGATGCACAGCTACAATGTACAGGTCAACTGCTGTCGCTGACCCCTAACTTTAGCTTCCACTGACTGTAACGACCCATCTCCAGATCGAGGCTGATGATTCTTGTCTTCACGATCTGACCGTTTAGCTCTGACAATAGAACAGAGCTCAGATAGCCAACCGGAGCCCCGGCAATAGACCGGCATGAGACCGGCATTAGACCGGCAGTCTGATAGGGATCTCAGCCGATCGCTAATGTGTGCATTGGCTGTGCAACCCAATTAAAGGGGAATTAATTAAGGCTGCCCCTGACAAGCCTTACACTTAAAAAATTTCTTCACCAACAGAAATTTGGGGATGGCAAGGGGAGGGAACCAGGGAATCCCAGAGCTCCTGACGCGAGTGGTTATTTTATGTTCCCTGGTTAGCCCCCCTTTTCTCTGATGGCTTCTCTGTGACAGGAGTTTGACGGCTGAAGACTAGTCCCCAAAGGTACGGACGCTCCAGCGAACGTTCGAGATTTTCTTTGGGGGTAATGTGTTCAGAACTACACACCACTTCTCCTAAACCCGAACATCCAGATTTATTATAAAAATTTGATTATATGATTCTCTTTTCATTTTTAATAACAGCAATATTTAAGATTTTATTTTGTTTTGCGAAAACTCAGAAAGATGCATAGGACTCTAAGTGACTAGATAAGCTTGAAAAAAAATACAGTGAGATTTTCTGAGAGAGTGATTGGATGAGAAATACGACAGCTAGATAAACAAATAGAAGATCAGAGTCGTGGAGAGAAAGATGGGAGATGGAGAGAAAGACGGGAGATGGAGAGAAAGAGAAGAGAGTTTCCCACGCGAGCGAATCACGCAAAAGCTTCCGTAGACGGGAAATAGAAGCGTCAAAAAACAAGGGACACGACTCGCGGTAAAAACAGGACACACAACTCGTGCCTTTAATCAAATTATCCACTTTCGCACAATTGATGGGGTGTGGGGGTATGGAGGGAGGGGGGGGGGGCTCACATTAATGGAGGAGGATGAGATAGGGAGTGTTGTGGGGTGACAAGAGGGACGGGAGGGTGGGGGAGGATGCAGCGATTGGAGTCGATAGTTTTGTCAGCTAAGATGGCTTGCATTGATTAGCTGATGAGGAGGACGGCAGGAGACGATACGGACCGAGAGGACGGGAGGCGGGAGGATAAAATGGGAGGAAATCAAGGCAGAGAGGAGGGGTGTTAAAAAATAATTACATGAGAGTTGTTCTGTTAAAAAAATTAACTTGGAAGATCGAATGTTGTAAAATCTATGTATAAATTCAATACTTTAGAAATCATCCTGTTGATTTAATGTTTTAAGTTCGAATTAGGGTTTGATGTTTTAAAATAGTTTTGAGTAAAATCACCTTAATTAAAAAAAAATAATTCAAGTGTGCATTGTAGTAAAAAATATAGGCCTACGGATAGCAATATAAACACCAATCGTGTTTTCTCGGAAAGTAAACGTTCATTTGTAATTGTTTTAGCGACTAAGTGCTGTGAATTTTGGAGACACAAAACCAAGAGGAAAACTAGAATATATAGATTCTAGCCATTCACGACAATACGAAAACATGCCTAGCGCCTGTATGCTCCACTTCAGATATTGCCTATTTTTTTTTTATACCTGCCCCAACCTGTCTCGACCAAGAATATGTAAATATATAACTTTTAAATTGGCACTTAAATTAAATTAATTGGTTGAACTTGATGCGATTCACTATATAAATATTAAATGACAGGAAATACAATCAGCTACTGGCCCTGAACATGAATTACGTGAATTATTTAGTGGGTCAGCCGTAGCGGGCTAAACAGCACACGGTGTCTGTGTGTATTGGTGTTAGCGAGTATGGTTGTATGTGTGTGAGTGAGTGAGTAACTGTGTGTGTATTAGCGTGGGTGTTTGTAAATGTGTTTCCAGGACTGTGTATTAAGGATTAGTGTGTTGGAATGTAAAAGCTCTGTGTGTAAATTCTATGAAAACTTTGTACTGTAACCAAATTAGAAGACTGACCTAAATTGTTCAATTAGCGTTCTATTTTTAGTCGCTGTGTGTTTACATCGTGAGTGTAAAACCGGTGAAGCTTCGATTATCAGTGAGTTAAACTGATGGTTAATCAATAACTGGATGTTTAACAGACTACCTGGTGCTTATTTTACTGGTTACAACAACATGTCTTTAGTTATACACACACATACACACACACATTAATGTTTAACTTCCAAGAAATTTGAGCTCATGGGTAAGATGTCAACAGGTCAGCAAGTAGCAACTGACCACAGTATGACTTGCATCTCTTCACTCAACCATTATCTTCCACTCTGTCCGGTCCCCGACTGGACCACGGCATAAGAGTATGGAATCCCATTGTTCAAGACGCCAGGCACCGAAATAGTAATCGACCTAACTGACCATCGTGTACACGCGTAAAGAGGTGACCTATAGTGTACTCACCTTCCTCAAATTTTGCTCACTGGCCGACGTGTACAAATGTCATGCACGCGAAAAAAAAAGATGACATATATGGTACTCACCTTCCTAAAATTTTGCTCACACAGCCGTGGCTGACCCGGAGCTGTCTGGATATATCACAAGGTCGAATGCCGGCGTGAGCAAGTTCCACAATTTTTGACCGGACAATGTCCGGCAGAGGCCGGCCGTTGACGAAGACCCCACCAAGTTGGTTAACACCTCCGTGACCTGTGGAGGAGAGAAGTGGAGCATGTAGCGTGTGGTGTAGTTGGGGGGGGGGGGTCTGTAGACGTGTGGCTATTTCACCTGTGGAGGAGAGAAGTGGAGCATGTAGTGTGTGGCTATTTCACCTGTGGAGGAGAGAAGTGGAGCATGTAGTGTGTGGCTATTTCACCTGTGGAGGAGAGAAGTGGAGCATGTAGCGTGTGGCTATTTCACCTGTGGAGGAGAGAAGTGGAGCATGTAGCGTGTGGCTATTTCACCTGTGGAGGAGAGAAGTGGAGCATGTAGCGTGTGGCTATTTCACCTGTGGAGGAGAGAAGTGGAGCATGTAGCGTGTGGCTATTTCACCCAACAGCATTGTGGTTGTGTAGTTGGAGGAGAGAAGTGGAGCATGTAGCGTGTGGCTATTTTACTCAACAGCACTGTAGTTGGAGGAGAGAAGTGGAGCATGTAGCGTGTGGCTATTTCACCCAACAGCATTGTGGTTGTGTAGTTGGAGGAGAGAAGTGGAGCATGTAGCGTGTGGCTATTTTACCCAACAGCACTGTAGTTGGAGGAGAGAAGTGGAGCATGTAGCGTGTGGCTATTTCACTCAACAACACTGTGGTTGTGTAGTTGGAGGAGAGAAGTGGAGCATGTAGCGTGTGGCTATTTCACTCAACAACACTGTGGTTGTGTAGTTGGAGGAGAGAAGTGGAGCATGTAGCGTGTGGCTATTTCACTCAACAACACTGTGGTTGTGTAGTTGGAGGAGAGAAGTGGAGCATGTAGCGTGTGGCTATTTCACTCAACAACACTGTGGTTGTGTAGTTGGAGGAGACAAGTGGAGCATGTAGCGTGTGGCTATTTCACTCAACAGCTTTGTAGTTGGGGGGGGGGGGGGTCTGTAGACGTATTGCTATTTCACCTAACAGCACTGTAGTTGGGGGGGGGGGAGTCTGTAGACGTGTTGCTATTTCACCTAACAGCACTATAGAGGTGTAGTTGGGGGGGGGTGTCTATTGTACCTTGCAAAACTAGGTGTGTAGAAGAGGGGGGGGTCACCCATTTCACTCAACAGCTCTAGGGGTGTGGTTGAGTGGGAGAAGGGGTGGGGTCTGTAGGTTTGTCAATATTTTACCAAACGTCGACAGGGGTGATAGTGAAATGGGCTGAATCTGTACGCCTGTTAATAATTAATACAACATCCACACATGTGGGGATAGAGTGAGTAGATCTGGTGTTGATATGGTGGGGGGGGGGATTTGTAGACGCTTTACTATTTTACAAAGAATGATTGTGTGAGGTAAGAGTGTTACTATTACACAGAATAAGAGGGGTGGGAGTTAAACAACAATTTAGAGAAATAAAAATAAAAATTAAATAAAATATTTTTTTGCTTCTAAACCCCATTTCCATGTCATATTTCACTCAATTATTCATCAATGCATGCCCGCCGTTGAGGGACCCTAATACATTTTAAAATATGTATTATCTCACTCGCTTTATTAAACATTTAGTAATGCTAATAATTCCTAATGTTTTTACCCTAATAAAGCATATGTGTTAGAAGTGTTCCCAGAATTTGCTAGAAATCAACTGGTTCGATTCCTCAGCTATATCAAATATATTTTTCTACTGAAACTTGTTGCTGAAAAATGTAATGATTTGTGGCAATACCTGAGTTGAAGTTATTTCGACTATTGAATATAATTTCAAAACAACGATTACAATTTTTTCAATCAAAATCTTAAAAAAAAAAAAAACACTGACTGGGGGGAGGGGGGGGGGGGGGGTAGAAGAATCCCATCTCTTTAAACTTTTATTTTTTTTCCTATAGTGTTTTACAATTAAGTGAATTTATTACATTTCAAATTAGAATCAATTCAATTACAAGGTTTTTTTTTTTGTCACTCAAATTCTCAGAAACATGACTATAGTGAAAACAAAAAGCCTATCCCTTTAAATTTTCAGGTCTTAAAAAAAATTATACTGTGTAATACGATTTTGCTGTAGTGAACTTATTAAAACTTCAAAACTTGAATTAATTCAATTCCATGTTCTTTTCTTTCCCCAATCAAATCCGGGACTTGTACCTGGTACCAACATGATATACTGACTATTGGACAAAAAAATCCAACCTTTCAAACTTGCATGTTTCTTAAAATTCTACTAAAATGCATTAATTACAATTTAGTTTAAGTGAATTAATTACATTTTAGCTACCAAATAGGATTATGAAAAACAAAGTCGCAAATAATAATGTCAACACTATCCCCATATTCAATAGATTCGGATCATGATAGATGACATCCCCTAATTTAGCTTTCATCAACGGTATAGACATCGTGAAACATCAACATTACCAACAATCTCAATGAAAATAGTAAAACATTACTGGGTAATTCAACACATGACAAACATCAACATAAACAACAGCGTCAACAAACACTATAGAACATAAACACTGGATAATTCAATTTTAAACATACATCATAAAACATGAACATCATACTGTACTGGATAATTGAAGTCTCAACATACATCATAGAACATCAACATCATACTGTACTGGATAATTCAAGTCTCAACATACACCATTAAACAACATCATTACTGTGTAATTCAACGGTCTCAGCCCACATCATAGAGCATCACCATCATTACTGGATAATTCAAGTCACTACACACACCTCAAACACCAACATTCACAAACATCAACAGCATCGTACATGGCTGTGTAGGAACGTATCCCAGCACGCACCACACGATACTCTCCTTCTTCCCCCCCCCCTCCCACCTTTTTTGTTGTCTAATTACTTCACCATCAGGTCTAGCAGACGATAAGCTAAACACAGGAATTAACAAAAACAACACGTGGGTAAAAGACGGGGGGGAGGGGGGGGGGGGAATGTGAAGGGAATGTGAAGGGAGTATAACGGTAAAAACAATCTTACTGATGCTGGGTGTCATGAGAAAACAAGACTTGGCTCTCAGGGGAAACATTACTGACAGGGACTTAACTCTTTACGTCATCACATGTTAGTTTAATTAACGACTAATTTCGCGTTTACTGATCGATTTGAAAATTAGTTTCTCAAAATTGACCCATAAAAATTAAGCTAATAAGAATTTTAATTTTGGAGAGATAAGTGATATCGATTTTTTTAAAGTGTAAATATTTGTTCATATAATCTCCGAGCCAAGAACAAATGCATTTTTCATCCCCATTCTCATTGAATATGTCTGGTTTACAGCGAAACGTAGTTACTGAGGTCTCTGAGCAGCTAAATTGTTTTAAATTAAATTTAAATAAATTGTAAATTGACGCTGTAAATGGCATGTTAGAGCAGGGGTCGGCAATCTGCGGCTCGCGAGCCGCATGCAACTCCTTTGATATCAAGATGCGGCTCTCCAGCTCCTTGAACAAATACTAATAATCTTAATAAAAAAATAAAATATTTGAATTAAAAAAAAGTTAGTGGCTCTTTAAAACCAGGGAAATTTTGAAAATTGTAACTTTTGGCTCCTCCGCTTCAAAAGGTTGCCGACCCCTATGTTAGAGGCACACACAAATTAAAGCAATACATTTCATTAAATAAATATAAACATAATTTTTTTAAAAATAAGTTTATAAAGTTTAGTCTTTAGTTTGTCGTCGATTCAAATGAAAACAACTTTATTTTGTAGTTCCTAGAAACGTTCAATCACACGCAAGACGAGATGAAATATTTTGTTATTAGAAATATCTCACCAAACTACTGAACTGGGTTATGTATTGAATGTTGTCAACTTGCCTTACATCTTCAGAACGGTCGACACGGTAAAGGGGAGGGTACGAAGGTAATTTAACGCTGGCTACAGAAACCGCAGCGCCCTGTGGTCTGCAAGCTATGACATTCACGCACAACACCAGATTCAGAAGCGAACGTTGAATAGTCGTTGTCAGTCTCAATGGGGCATCGGCCACTCCAAGCTACCTGAATGGCCGGTGCTAGTAGGTGCCTAGGGGTTAGCTTTGTCAGGTAGATTCCTAAGGTAGGATAACTACATTAGATCCTTACGTGGGTTTTGTTAGCTAGAGTAGATTCCTAAGGTAGGATAATTACATTAGATCCTTACGTAGGTTTTGTTAGCTAGAGTACATTCCTAAGGTAGGATAACTACATTAGGTCCTTACGTAGGTTTTGTTAACTAGAGTAGATTCCTACGGTAGGTTTCGTTAATTATAACAGGTCTTTAAGGTAGGTTTAGTTAGTTATAACAGGTCTTTAAGGTAGGTTGCGATAGCTATAACAGATCTTAAAAGTAGGTTCCGTCAAGGTTGGAGGTCTACCCACTGTTAATCCTTAATGTTGGATGTTAACTAGATCAGAAAGGCTGGGATATGTTGACTTAAGTAAAAGCTTAATGCGGATTATGCTAACAATACCCCCCCCCCCCCGCCCTTGCAGTTAGTTCGAACGGGTAGGTAAGTCGTATATCAAAGATCAAAACTTAAAAGACAAGCAGATCAATAGCGGGGAGATTAAGACAACTTTATCGAGCGATCTGGTAATTAAAAACGAAATTGATTTCCTAAGTAGAAAATACATTAAAGCATAATCTCAGAAAGTTAAGTAACATTTTAAACTAGCTTATCCTAGATACACAGCGCAGGATAACCAAGTAACATTTTAAAACAACTTATCTAGATTCATGGCGCACAGTAACCAAGGCAAGAACAGTGTTGAATCATACCAGGTATTTTCCCTTGTTATAAGTTAAGCCAACACACTAATGTTATAAGATGCTGCAGTAATCGACCGAACAGATAGTTAATAGAGTTCTAGTTTTGTATAAACAGGGTGAGAATGGAACAAGATCTACCTAAATAGTAATCGAGTAGTCACAGGGGTGACGGCTACACTAAGCATATCAAGAAAAAGTTAGATGATAATGTGAGGGAGACATTGTCTCGAACTAGCATTGCACCCACAGAAATCTTATCTTAAAGGATCTGTGATACCATGTGATAGTTTGAACAAAAGTGATTGAACAATATTTTATTGACTGGTACACGGGATACATGGATAAACTAACTAGACTGGAAAGGTTTCGGTACACTGTCTCCGTCAACAACCTACCCCTGATTTCGGTACACTGTCTCCGTCAACAACCTACCCCTGATTTCGGTACACTCCGTCAACAACCTACCCCTGATTTCGGTACACTGTCTCCGTCAACAACCTACCACTGATTTCGGTACACTCCGTCAACAACCTACCCCTGATTTCGGTACACTGTCTCCGTCAACAACCTACCCCTGATGTCCTTACACTGTGTCCGTCAACAACCTACCCCTGATGTCCTTACACTGTCTCCGTCAACAACCTACCACTGATTTCGGTACACTCCGTCAACAACCTACCCCTGATGTCGGTACACTGTCTCCGTCAACAACCTACCCCTGATGTCGGTACACGTCTCCGTCAACAACCTACCACTGATTTCGGTACACTGTCTCCGTCAACAACCTACCCCTGATGTCGGTACACTGTCTCCGTCAACAACCTACCCCTGATGTCGGTACACTATCTCCGTCAACAACCTACCCCTGAAGTGGTCCAGGTAGACACCGTGCGCGTGCTGGTGGTGGCCGCTGCCCGGGGGCTCCTGCAAGTACAATTCATCCAACAGACGGGGGTGACCGCGGTACAGCAGCTCAGGTGAGTACCTGTAGGGCGGAGGTCCGGTGGGTGGGCCGGACAACGGCGTCATGGGCTCCGGCCCGCAGTAACGCTCGAACTTCGCGCCGTAGCTGTTGTAGGGTCCGGCGTACGGCGGCCGGAGCGTCTCTAGCGCCCGTGGGTGGTGGACCCGGTGGGACGCACCTGCCCACCTCCCCTGGCTGACCTGAGGGTCCCAGAACATCAAGAGAATATTCTCATCGAGTCGGCAGCGTCCTCCCGCGACCAATCAGTTAATCCACTGGCTACCTGACAAGACTAATAATCCATTTAATCTTTCACTGTAGCAGACGCCTCAAGACAACGTAATCTGTTAATTCCAAACGGGCCTAAAGTTGGTTAAGAAATTAATCCAGTAGGGATCCAACTATATCTATCACAATTAACGATTCATTACGCTAAGATAAATACAAAAAAGATAATTAAATTCTAGATAGTTTAAGAAGCTAAGTGTTAAACAATTCTATTGAAAAAATATTTTAAAAGATTTAATTCTATAGTCTTCTGCCATTGGATGCCGTAGCATAATTTATAGCGATGCTATTTTTAGACTTTAAAGACCGCCGAGCAACATTATGGAGGTCTATTTCGTCACTCAAAAACTACAAACTAAAACAAAAGCCAATGTAAGGACCGCGGTGAATAAATCTCTGAAAACCTTTCCGTTTAATTTAAGATCTCCGGGTATATTAACGTAGACTCCACAAGCGGTATGGAACCAGGATGAATGTTGACGACGGTTCACGACTGCAAGAAAGTGGCGCCATTTTGTATCCCACATAAAAAAAACAGACGAAGCCGGCAAAAGGCCGTCAACATTTCTTTCAATAGTTAACTACCCTCCTTTGATTCCAGTTCATTTTCGGAGGGGCCCCCACTCAAAGTTACGGGTGAATGGGCCCCCACTCGGCGCTTCGGGTGAATGGATGTCAACGCCGGCACTTGAATTCCACAAAATAAAAATTTGGGAGAAGAAAAAAAAATTGCCTCTATTGCACCGTGTCCTAAATGTTCGAGTGTAGCCCCGCCCACTGTATGTACTTATCGGGACCATCGGAACATGTTCGATTTGCCCCCCCCCCCTGTCCCGTGTATCGAGACGAACATGGGAGAGGGGGGGGGGGGGTATGACAACCGGAGAACAGACATCAAACACATGCCGGTGTACGCGACAGGCAAGCTTTTAGGCGTCTTAATAGATTCTTTTGATCCGGCCCACGAGATGTGCCTTATGGATTGCTCGGCGGAATCTCGGTTTTTCTCGGACAGCCGGCGAGAACCAGGTAGGTGCAAGGGGCAGATAAACTGTTTGAGATTAAATAAATCATTTCGCTGCCCCCCCCCCCCCCTTCTTTCATTTTTGTTCCTTTTGATACAAGCAAAATAAACGCACCACGATAACGATCATGTATATGTTTTTTTGAAGTTCTTTTATTTATAGTTGACTTTATTTAACATCTGTTTACGGCGTTAATCAAAACAGCAGCCGTAGAGTGGGGGAGGGGGCGGGGGGGGGGGCAGGGCGTCTTGACCAAAGAGTCGAACGAATGAACAAACAATACGTAGCCGCACATGTTAATGAACACATGTGGACATTTGTATTCAGTTAACTTGCTTCAACTAATGGAGAAATTAACGCAGGATGAGGAGAGAGAGAGAGGAAAAAAAATCGTTTTACCTCCCCCACCCCCCTCACATCCCCCCACCCCCTCACCACTATTGTGATGGGGGAGAATGGGCGACAACTCCCATAGGTGACTAGTGCTCTGTGCTGGCAGAGTCTCGTGGCCTGGGGGGAGAGTTTCTGCAATGGACGGAGGTTAATGATTTCTACGTGCTGCCGTTGTTTTCCTGGGCTCATTTAGGCTTGAAATTAACAAGAAAAGAGAGTTTGGTTCATTGATTGCTACCGACGAGATGGGCGATTCGCGACCCTGTAGCATTAACTCCTTGTTTACTTTAAACAAATTAAATACTTTATAATGAATGATTGCTTAGGTCGGGTTTGAAAAAAAAAAGTAAAAAAAAAAACCCAACAAATACAATATGATCACAACAATCAAATTCATACAATATTAAAACACGGCCCTACGACTAATATAATAGACAAATTATTATTGTTATTATTATTATTGTCGACTTGGTATTCGACAGAGGGACTGCTTCAGGTGTGATACAAATATAAGTCTTTAATTTTTATTTAAGAAACTAATTTATGGAAAACTTTTATCCCCGTATGTTTGGATCAAAAGTGGATGAATAAACAGATCGTTATGTAAAGAGATGGATCACTCTGGTCGAATGGGTATATTTTAATTCGCTAACGAAACGACCGGTTGTCAAAAAAGCAAGCGTTTACAATACTAATAAAGAAAGCTTTGATCAAATTAAAATATAAATATTTCACCTTCCAACCAACATGAGAGAAAAAGGTATTTACCTACACCCTAACAGGTAGATTCTATACCTATATATACTCTACCAACAAGGAAGTCCTTATCTAATTTAATCAGGTACCCACATAACAGGTATTAAACTATTATTAACAGTAAAACACCTAAAAACAACAATAGTGTACGATTATGAGACAACCTAACTTATGGGTGTGCCTTATTGCAGTAGCCTACTTATTTATTTATATTATATTTATTTGTTTATTAATTTAAACATTTTAAAGAAATATAAATATTTTAAAAAATAAATACAGTTTTTTAAGATAAATTATAATTGTTTTTTCAACATTCTTTACGTTTTTCGTTAAATAAAATAAAATTGTTTCAACACTTTTACAATGGGAATTTTTTTTAACACAATGAATTTCGGGAAATATTTGACATGAGGATTTTCGTTCAATCGAGTATAATTGTTTTTAGTGTAGTAAAATTGCTTAAGCCGGTTTAAAATTATTTTCTTTTTATACATCTCAAGTCGAATGCGTATGGTAATCTACCAGTTATTTTTTTTTTATAATCTTAGTATAGTTAATATAGTTATATAGCTATAACTACTACTGTATTATTTCGGTTAATTGTGCTGTTTATTTGCAGCTACAAAATGTTTACATAATTCTAAAAATAACACTATATTAGCATCAACATTTTTATAATCAGAAACAAAAATCTTTTGTAAACAAATTGAAGTGTTAATATCTTAGCCGAGGGGCCTCGAGGGCGACACGCTTCTGTAAGCACACGTAACACAGATTACAAACTGATTGACACGCACGTGTAAGCAGGCCCAACAGCACAGGGGAAATATTACAAATCATTGACACGCTTGAGTGAGTGGAGAAAAGCTTGCGACACGGTTTCTCTAGTCGGTGTTTTTATGTACCTACATTAGCTACACGGACCACAGGTGAATGGAATCGATGTTTTACCTGGGTCTGTGGGACACACCTGGGTCTGATGGGGGGGGGGGGGGGGGGGGGGGCTGAGTCGATAAACTCTACTTCATCTACACAGACAGGCCCCTAAAATCTAGAATGACCTGTTTTCGCAACAGAACGCAGAGCTATACAACAATCTTAGATGGGATCTAACGTAAACATCGGTATAAGTAGAAAAAGGTTTACATAAAAATAGCTTTAGATACAAATTTGATTAAATAAAAATATATTTACATTAAAGTTATATTTACATACAAATAGGTTCAGGTGAACATGGCTGTATGTAACCGTACGTTACCGTAAAAATAGTTTGTATGTAAACACATAATTCTACATCGCGTCAACATCTGTTTACGTTATATTAAGTAGTGTCAGGTTGCAGTAGGTTTACTCACTGTAAAGCCGTTTACACGACGTAAAGCGGGCACTGGTCATGGTCGGGTCACGTGACCGGGGCTGGTCAATATTTAAGACGTGAGCCTTGTTGTGTTTGTAAACGGCGAGCGTGAGTACATCCGACACGCAATCAAACCTCCAGAGACGAGTTAACCCTTTCTACACTGTACAGCCGCAGTGTGTGTAAATATGTGTCTGTGTGGGTGTGAGTAAGTGCGTATGGATAAGTGTACATTGTGTCTGTGTGTGTGTGTGAGTGAGTGAGTGCGTGCGAATAAATGTACAGTGTGTGTGTGGGGCTATTAACGACAGTTTCACTAACTGTGCCTGGACTAATCAATATCGCCAATCACTTATCAGCAATCAAGGTATTTCATGGAATATTCACCAGTCGTGTCCTGGATTTCATGTTTTAAGGGACGTCACTCCCGCTTGAAAAATGTGGTGTAGCACAACTGTTTTACTACGAAAACATTTCTTTGGCCAAAATTAAAATAATTTGGTTTTTCATTTTTACGGAATAAAAAAATTACACGTTAATGGATCTATAAACTAGAAAAGAATATATTTGAATAAATTTGCATTAGTTTAACCCAATTTTCCCAAACTCAACCTTTAAAAAAAATTAATTGTGTCATTAATCTTGTTAAGTTAAACGATAACATACAATATTCCAACTACACACTGTATGAGATCTATGACCCCGTGCTGTGGCCAGGAAAATATCCATTAATTGTAGCCAAAAACAACCCGCTGTTATTAAGTAAAGAACAATAATCCACGGTTAAACAAGTAATCAATACAATGTAATGTAATCCCTTCAGTTTTTGTGTGCAAGTATTCAATGTGCTAATAGTTTAATACTTCAACGAAATCTCGTGACATTTTAAACCACGTTCTGATATACATATATGCACATTATGTTTGTTCGCGCGCACGCGTGTATGTCTGTGTGTGTAAGCTTATGTGTGTATCTGAATTGTGATTAGCCTATAGGACCCATAGTGTAAATACACAACTTGCAATTATTAATAGATTTAGTTTAATAGTCACGTGAAAGTCACGTGGAATCCCCCATACAACCTGTGTATGACGTAATTAGTACACACACTCTGCCTATATTTAGTTAGGTGAGTACAAAGAAAATGGGGACCTTCATTTGACTAAGTACGGTAGAGCGTCTTGCCATCAATAAACGCTCAAAACAAGTATGGCGAACGGCGTTAGTTTCCTCTTCAATTATTGATGGTCTCAGGGTAGTAGTGGGCTCATGGTAGTAGTGGGTTGAGGTAGATGTGGGTTGGGGGTTAGCTGTGGGTTGAGGGTAGTAGTGGGTTAGGGGTAGTAGTGGGTTAGGGGTAGTAGTGGGTTAGGGGTAGTAGTGGGTTAGGGGTAGTAGTGGGTTAGGGGTAGTAGTGGGTTAGGGGTAGATGTGGGTTGAAGGTTAGCTGTGGGTTAGGGGTAGATGTGGGTTAGGGGTAGATGTGGGTTGAAGGTAGATGTGGGTTGAGGGTAGTGGGTTGAAGGTTAGCTGTGCGTTAGGGGTAGATGTGGGTTGAAGGTTAGCTGTGGGTTAGGGGTAGATGTGGGTTGAAGGTTAGCTGTGGGTTAGGGGTAGATGTGGGTTAGGGGTAGATGTGGGTTGAGGGTAGATGCGGGTTGACAAAAGGCAGTCTTAAAAACAAGGCTTGATTCAACCCCCCCCCCCCCCCCCCCAAAAAAAAAAAAGCCAAATCAAAGCTACAACCACATCCAAGAATCAAGCCGACCCCCTACATAAAAATCAAGCCGACCCCCCCCCCCCCTCTACAACCAAGTCCAAGAATCAGCTCGACCCCCCTACAACCAAGTCCAAGAATCAGCCCGACCCCCCCTACAGCCACGCCCAAGAATCAAGTTGACCCCCCTACAACCAAGTCCAAGAATCAGCCCGACCCCCCCTACTACCACGTCCAAGAATCAAGCCGACCCCCCTGCCTCCGATTAAACTTTGACGACCCAGCAGTGAGATAAGGATCTAGATTGTGTCGTGTTGTAGAGTGCTTGTAGTGGTGAGAAGGGCTGCTGCGCCCAGTGAAATATAGATGAGGTTAATGAAGACTGTGTTGTTGTGTCAGTTTGTAGCCGTCAGAGGGTTCGGTTTATGGTCGGCGCATGCTGCTTGCTCCGGCGGTTCAAGGGTTAAGTTGTCTGTTGATGTGTGAAGCGGCTAGGGGGTTAAGTTGTGTCAGTGTGTGCGGTCAGGTTGTAATTGTATAATTTGTTATTCGTGTTCAATTGAGTTAAGCTTAGAGGCGACTGGTTACTCTTAATTATGATTAGGATTAGGGGTTTAGTTTAGATTATGGAAGTACACGAGGGATTAATTTTAAAAATTTAGTCAATTAATTGGAAGTTTTAATTTATTTTTTAATAAATAGTTTTCTTTCTGGAGATTAAAAAAAACAGCAATTATTCTTAGTTGCAAGTTGCAGTAATTGACTAATCAATACTTTCTTAAGTAATTCATTTCCTTTTATAATTATAGATTAAGTGTATAGTTATATCTGTATATATAAATACCATTATTATGAAATGAAGTAAAATTCAAGATCCTCTCAAATTTACATGCTATATTAATTTTCTTTTCGGCATGTTTTTATCGGTTAGAAATAATTTTTGTTCCACTTTAGAAAGATGAAAAATAAAATACCTTATTTATCATGGAGAAACTCTTGTATGAGTAAGAACATAATTTATAATCCAGATTATAGCCTTAAAATTGCTAATGTATTGATTCTGTATCAGTAAAAATAAACGTTTGGTAAGGAACTTAATGTCCATATTGTGAATGTACTTACATAGATAATTGGTGGGGGAAATGTAACGTTAGAGAATTAATGTAAGGTAAATGTAATGTAGGATAATTAATGTGAGGTAAATGTAATGTTAGAGAATTAATGTAAGGTAAATGTAATGCTAGAGAATTAATGTGAGGTAAATGTAATGCTAGAGAATTAATTTAAGGTAAATGTAATGTTAGAGAATTAATGTGAGGTAAATGTAATGTAGGAGAATTAATGTGAGGTAAATGTGATGATTGAGAATTAATATAAGTTCATGTAATGTTAGAGTACAAATAAACTAGGTTCAATAAATTCAAATGCTAGAGGGGGTGGGGGGTATTTTTTTTTTATAAATAGAAAAAGGTTTATTTTAATATAACTACACTTTGAAAGTTAATAAATTAAGAAGCTTGTTATGTATTGTCATTTGTCAATTCATGTCATTTTTAAATTGTTAAAGTTCGAGTACTTAAAACAATGAATGCATCAGTCATTTATTCTGGTTAATTCTAGAGTCAGTCAACCAAATGTTTTTGGGTTATAGGGAAAGTCATCTTTTACTCCATCAAAGATTTATTTTTTAGTTTAATTCAAATACACTCTGTGATTAAAATATACTTAATTAAAATGTATAGTATACTTGATCTAAAACAAAGTAATATTTTTCTTACAATAAGATTTGTATTACATTACAAAAGCCCAAAGTAGCGGAATTGTATGATATCAGTAAGTAGTTATAGAACACTATTATAATAGGGTTTAAAGGGGGGAAAATATTATCTTTTATGAATGGACACGAATTCTATGGCTAAAACTAAAACACCGACATTTAAAAACTCTCCGATCTCTATCTTTATAAAGTAAACTTCAGCTACAGTTAATTAGCTGGAGTAAAAATTAAGTTCTACAATTAGAAATGTTTGCCACAAGCATATGTCATGAATGTTTAATGACGTTTTAAAAGGAGAATTGGAAATGAAAAGAAATGAAAGTTCTGGGTTTTTTAAGTTTATTATAGTAATTAAGAATTAATTCAGTTGTTAGAATATGCCAGATCTAAAAATTCTTATGATAACTAACATTTAACAGAAGACAAGGAATTTGATAAACTGACATCATTTTTTTTCTTCAAAATGATTGCAGTAAAACTAGGAAGTAGATGAACAAACTTACACACTTAGTCTATTACAAACCAACTACACACTAGACAGACACATATAAAACCACACAGTTCTTCAATTTGTGGAGACAAATTTTAGCTCTGCTGGGTCAAGATAAAGCAAATGTTTTAGGGACATTTAGAAGACATTTGACAACATTCGTCAATTATTTTAGGGACATTTATAAGAATTTTGACAACAGTCAATTATTTTAGGGACATTTTGAAGAGATCAATTATTTTAGTCAATTCAGAAAAAAAAATTTCAATGTTGTTCAATTAATTTGGGGATAGTTAGAAGTAAATGTGTCAACATTAGTCAACTGTTTTGGGGACACTTAGAAGTCAGTGGTCAACAATTTACAGTGGTCAACTATTTAAAGGACACAAATAGGAACCCATTGTCAACTGTTTTGGGGACACTTAGAAGTCATTGGTCACCTATTTTACAGTGGTCAACTATTTTAAGGACACACATAAGAACCCATTGTTTGCTCAACATTGAATTCTTTACTTACTCTTACATGAATGGTAAAATTCCATCATTCCCTGGGCCGGATGGCCCGCCGGATGAGGGCCAGGATGAGCCGGGTGGCCCATAGCGTGCGGATGGTGATGGTGGTGATGGTGGGCCGCTGGGTGGGCCGGCGGGGGGTGGTAGCAGTAAGCTGTGAGCTCCATGGGGGAGTGAAACCGTTTGCCTGCAGGTCCCATGTTGTCTCCGCACCCCCGGGGAAGCATACGCTCCCAGGCTAACGTGGCCATACAGCAGGCCACTGACCAGTGTCCACTTGCGGTCAAGTGGAGCTATATCCTCGGACGAACCAAGAAGCCGAACACGTCACTATTTCTTACTAAACCTAACCATCTTAAACTTCAAGAAAAATAACCAACTTTTTGTTTAAATTTATATTTTACAGTGCAATAACACTCTCATGGGTTTATATAATTGTATTAGACCAAAACAATTAAATAACACTCGAAGATAGGGTTAATTAAACCGCGAGTTTCATTAATATTAATTAGCTTTAGTCTTGATAAAAAAAATAAATCACACGACGGAATATTTCACATTAAAACACGGCCCCTATTCCTTCGGTAGACAGGTAATCCACAGCGTGGAACTATTCGCTAGGCTTCACGTACAGCGACCCTCGATACATAGGCCTCGAGCTCTTCATTCCACAGATGAATGCGCACTGGTGTACATTTCACTTCGGGGTCGCAGTCACTTCGCGCCGTGGTGCGCAACCTCTGTGTCCAACACGGGTGCAAATTGACGGCTTATATGTCCAACAGAGGCGAAAAATGGGCTGGTGGCTGCCGAACTCTCCGAACCTGCGCACACGGATGACTGCTCCACGCGACGGAGCTGTAGATCGTATTCCGTCAACCTCGCATGTCCGTTTGACAGACGACAGCAGACTGAGTTTTCGAGTTTCCAGAAGTCGGTGACGTTGTAGTGAATTTACCGTTAGACCGGGAACAGCCGTGTGCCTCACGTCACGGCACGATGCGACGGTCGGCTGCTGACCTCAAACACCGTCAAGTGTTCACCAGCACGACAACGCTCGGCCCGCTGTGACTGAGATGTTGATACCAGACAGAGTTTTGGATTCCCAGTTCGGTTTCCGCCGATGTCCTTTTTTTTTTTGTCAACATTAGAGTTAGGAAGTGCCGATGGGTGGCGATGCGTGGCAGCGAGGCCTTGAGGCGTGGAGTTTTCCTGCTTGACGAGTGACCAACCGACCAACCAGATCGCTTTCTCTCCCTTCGCCTCGGTCCTGTGCTGCGGCCTTATTGTAGGGGGCTACGTGTCGCAGCTCCCAGGGTTTATCAGACCAGATCTTATCAGCACGCTCACTGCTCCACAGCTCCCGGAGCAGGAAAATAATTTTAAAACCCCGGCTGCGGACTCCCGAGTAAAAACAACACGGCTCCTGCCGGAAGAAAGATGGCCGTGTGTATCCCTAAACAAGACCTCTGGAGACGGCTGGCGGAGGGAACTAGTAAAAATACATTGGAAGGAAATAAAGCAAATCGTAAAAGACCCGGAGCGATTTCGCGACTGATTGCCGATAGCGACGTGCAGGGGACAGGGCCGTGTGATCGATAGCGACTTGGCCCCGCCCATAGGTTGACGGCCCGCCTGTCGCTCGTGTGCCATCCAACGTTTTAACGGCCTGATTTATCGCCACGCCCACCAATTCGTATCGACACTAGGGGCCGGCGGCTGTCAATCAAACGCGACATTGGACTCCAAGTCCGCTGAACAATTTTTTGTTGTTGTGGCGGATTGAGTTGAGAAAAAGTCTGGAGAATTCGATTTGACTGAGTTTTGTTCAGGGTATAGTCCGGAGTTTATTGTGGCTGCGTCATACAGACAAGGTATCCAACTAGGTCACAATATAGTGGGCTGACTGGACTGACGTGAGAATCTTGTCTACACGCGGATGTTGTAGTGACCACTAGTGGACCAGCAGCATCAACTCACACAATCTGCCATGTTTTCTTGTATTACCAAACAATATCAGTTGTAGGAAGAAGGTGTTAAATATAAGGGATTAGTATCTAGGTAATCTAACACGTACTGTATAAGATACCACCCCCTGCCCCACCCCTTCTCTTACATTAATAGACATGGGTAATGTTTGGTGAAGCGTAAAATACATGGGGACTATGATGACATGGGTTAGAGAACGAGGTGACATTTATAATATAGATGACATTTAACACAAGTGACAATAAAATATAGATGACATTTGTAATAACCTAGTGATAGTCCAATATAGATGACATTTATAATAGCCAAGTGACAGTCCAATATAGATGACATTTGTAATTGCCAAGTGACAGTCCAATATAGATGACATTTGTAATAACCTAGTGATAGTCCAATATAGATGACATTTATAATAGCCAAGTGATAGTCCAATATAGATGACATTTATAACAGCCAAGTGATAGTTCAATATAGATGACATTTATAACAGTCATGTGATACTTCAATATAGATGACATTTAACACAAGTAACAGTCGTCCCCCCCCCCCCCCCCCGCCCCCCACACACACACCTTTTATCGTTTAAAAGGCCGTCTCAACTTGAGCATGCAATCCCCATCCGCCATGCTTAAATCTATTGAAGCGCTCACAAAAAACAACTTAAAACGGTGTTTGTTTTTATTTTAAAAGATGGGGGTGTTGCTTTATACAAATCTAACATACAAAATTCATTTTATTTTTTCACAAACTAAGCGGGTTAAAAAAATCAACTCTCTAATTAAAAAAAAAATTCCCCATGAAGATGAATACTAGGACCAATTTGACTAGAGACACTCCGGAAGAACCCGAGTATCCCCGAACAATGCCGTACGCCGAGGCCGAGTGGAAATGGTTGTTTGGGTAAACAAAAGGAGTCGCTCTCGTCATTAGACCAGCCTCGCCGATAAGACAAAATGGCGGCCAACATAAGCAGATTTCTGTGGCCATATCAGACCGGGCCGGACCCTATTTCCGGCGTCTTCTAGCAATCGATGGCCGACTGTGGAAAAATCACTTGCCGTAACTCGGGTCGCCATGAGCAAGGGGGAATAACTCGGCGAACGTGAACTGTTGTGATTGGGACTTGGAACGGGGGTCACTAATTGCTATGGTACGGCTCATGTTCAAGTGAACAGCCGGCTGTACGCTGTTTATGCAGCCGGCTCGGTTTTTTTTTTTCCTTTTACTATTGATGGCGTCAACGATTTTTTTAAAACCTATCTTTATGCGACTGTTTTCACAACGTTTTAAAGAGCTATGCGGGCGTGGGAGGGTGAGGGTGGGGCGCTGACTTAACATGTGTCAATTTGAAATTAAAGAAACGAAACAATATTTCTAATCTAGATTGGCTAGGCTTGCACATCTGGTCGACGAGATTGTAAATAGGATCGAATCCGGGTAAGACGTAGTGGGGGGAAAAAATTCAAATTCCACGACATTATGTAGATCAAAGAGTTGCCGATGGTCGGGGTTGATAGCGAACTACAACACACAAAATAGCCTTCACAGTGAACAGATAACCGGCTTATCAATTCTCTTTGATATATAGATCTCCAACGTTTGTCTCAATACAATTGTTAATGGGACAGGGGGGCAGGCATTGGGCACAAATCTACACTGTAAGCCACCGGTGGAGCAGGCTTTTAAGTGGGCTTTTTGCTTTGGAGGCGGGGCTTTCAGCGGTTTCTTACAGAGGTAAGAGCTAATGGAAATATTTTTAATGTCATTCTTTAGATGTAGATTAGGATCTCGTTCATGCTTTTTCGGATAAGTGAGGGAAGGGGATGCTTTTTTTTTTGCTACTGTTTTAACGCTGCTTTTGGTGTTTGGCTGAGGGTGTAAGTAGTCCCAAGGCACTAAGTGGAATTTTAAGATTAGAGAAGTTTTAATTAATTAGGTCTAATCTCAGTGTACACGGTACAGAGCGGATATTGAACTTTAAAAAATAAAAGCGGTATCGGGGTGTATTGAAATGAGTAAAGAAATTATGGGCGAGACACTTTGGTGATACAGTAATTACAATGTGGTGATACAGTAATTACAATGTGGTGATACAGTAAGTACAATGTGGTGATATAGTAATTGCAATGTGTTGATACAGTAATTACATTGTGGTGATACAGTAATTATTACATAGGTTATGACAGTAACTAAGATTACATAAAGTGATAATCTATTACTCCACACATGAGAGTTAAAGGCTTATAGGTGATACAATAATAATTATTATTTTTATTTCTAGAGAGTCATGCACTTATATAAGTATATATTTCCTATATATATTTCCTATATAAATTCCAGTTCGTTAGGGGGGGGGGGGGGAGAAGAGGGGGGGAGAGTTTCTTCGGGGGAGTGGGAAGGGGGAGCATCCCCGAAGAGATGCCTGGAAGAAACTCAGGTGATGTTATAGTCTAGTTTTGGTTGGGGGATGATGCGATGATGTAGAATGAACTGGTCTCTTTGTGAGTTGAATGCTCTGAATAAAAATATTTCTTACTATCCATATCTAATTAAAATATTCATTAAAATAATAATCAAATCTCACACTTCCTAATTACCTTGGAAACGTATTAATTCATAAACCAAACGTTGTAGAAGAAATCTGATACGTATCGTCGCCCTCCCGTACAGAAACGTGCTAATCCGATCCGTGCATGAGATACCAAACTCCGCCCATATGCCACTTAAACTGTACCCAGCCCCGCCCACCAGCCGCGAACATACGATGGGACAACAAAGGCCAAACACAGCAGCCATTGTCTGAGAATCGAGCTTTTAAAAACAGCCAATTTGGGGATGTTCCGCTTGGTGATGCATTCGTCTTGTCTCCTACGTCCATACCCGTCCCAATTATATGCGCACTATCGCATGTCAGACTCCATTGTGGCAAGGATTTACCACAAATGCATCCTAAAAACTAAATTTACATTTCGTAAAAATTCGGACGGGAAAAAATATTTTAATTTTTTTTTAATTTTTTTTTGTGCCAGGCTCGGATGCGTCTTGTAGACAACATGTTGAGTGGGGTATCATCGAGACTCGAGCGAGGGCATATAGACCGGCGAGTGTGTAAAGGATCGCATTAGGATGGAGTTACAATTCAATCAGTGTTTGCTCATGTGACGACACTCGTAGGGCGGGTACCCCTGTCATGCACGTACATGCTCATCGGAGTGTGTCAATACAGCGACTCACGACAAAAACAATGATGGTCTTCCTGCACGTGAATTGTATTTTACGCTATAAAATTGTGTGACGTATAGCGTACTTCATCAGTTCGGGTTTCCAATTTTCTTGACAAAATTCTGATGACAAAATTCTGATGACAAAATTTATTTCACAAGCTTAGCGCACGTGATAATGTTGTTATCTGGGTAATTTGATTATGATCAAGTTTGTATCAAGTTATTTTGACAGAGGTATGAATAACACTTTATAATTGCTATGGAAAAACAAAATACGGTGTAAAAATAAATAGAGTTCTAGGTCAGCATGACACGATTCATCCAACCTGATCAGTGATTAGTATTTGGCTTGGTATCGTAGGTCTAGATTGTTTAAATAGGCTAATTTTTCTTTAGCCTACTGATTAATATGGATCATATGACTGTTTACTAATGTATTTAAACAATGAAGCTAGTTTTGATGGCATTACATTACATGCAGTTTATGTAATATTAATTATGATGGTGTGACGTGAGTGAAGTAAAGATTGAGATGTAAACATTAATGTGTGCGTTGAGTTTTGTGGGTGTGTGTGTGTAAAGAGGGTATATTTAGCTAAAAGTTCAGGGTTTGTGTGGTGTGTGTGTATGTGTATATGGAGAGTGGAGGGGGTAGTTAAAATGCAATCATTAAGGTTTTAGTGATGTGTGTATAGCGTGTGTGTATGAGGGAGGGGGGGGGAGGGGGGTAAATAAAATCATCAAGGTTTTAGTGTTGTGCGTATGGCGGTTGTGTGTGTGGGTGGGTGGGGGGGGGGGGAGATTAAGCTTAACATCAAGGTTGTACCGGTGCCTGTAAGGAGGGTGAGGGGGGACGGGGACACAGATTAAGCTTTATACATCAAGGTTTTTCGTGTGGTGTGTAAAACACAGATTCAGCTATAAACACCCCATGGTTGTGTTGTTGCGAGGAAGAGGGGGGGGGGGGGGGACACAGATTTAGCTATAACCGTCCTACGCTGCAGGTAAGTCACGTGTTGATCCCTAAATCCCCGATGCCCTAATTACAGCGCCGGCTCCAGACCTGCGACAAAATGGACCCGAAGACCCCCGCCAACCCCCCGGATGTCCCAAACGTCCCCCCAACGTTTAGCGCCCCCTCAAGAGACCAGCCATTTCACCATAGCAGTACCGACGCCGGCACTTATGTGAGGCTTACAGCTCAGAGCTCATAAAACCGCAGGGCGCCGGTCCTGCTGTCAATGGCTCCCTGTCCACCAGGAGCGCCCGTGATACACTGCTTGATGGGGCGGACTTGATGAAACCGAACAGGTCGCTGCTAGCCCCTTTTCACGACGCCGGTGACGGCTTTAGAATTTACCAAACAAACGCCAAAAAAGGTGGATGGCACGGGGGAAGCGGGGTAATTTATAAACTTTTATTGTCGGGCGCCAACATTGATTGGGGCCCCCCGTTCTTGGGAACGTAATTTCGACGCCCTATTGGGGGTTCGTACATTAGTTGAAGATTAATGGCCTGGATAAAAAGCCGTGGCTAAGTTTTATTGGAGGATGTGCTGGGGATCTAATGGTGGGAACTCGAGACACGGAGTCAGAGCTTTGGTGGTATATGGGAGCCGGTGGTATATGGGAGCCGGTGGTATATGGGAGCCGGTGGTTATGGGAGCTGGTGGTGGTGGGAGCCGGTGGTATATGGGAGCCGGTGGTATATGGGAGCCGGTGGTTATGGGAGCTGGTGGTGGTGGGAGCCGGTGGTATATGGGAGCCGGTGGTATATGGGAACCTGTGGTTATGGGAGCCGGTGGTATATGGGAGCCGGTGATGATAGAAGACGGTGATGATAGGAGACGGTGGTTATGGGAGTCGGTGGTATATGGGAGTCGGAGGTATATGGGAGCCGGAAGTATATGGGAGCCGGTGGTATATAGAGCCAGTGGTTATGGGAGCCGGTGGTGATGGGGGACGGTGGTGATAGGAGCCGGTGGTGAACGGGGACGGTGGTGAATGGGAGCCGGTGGTGGAAGCCGGTTTTAACTGAAGCCGATAAAAGCTCCGGTGTTTATGGTAGCTAATGAAAATGGAAGCCGGCATTGTTAAAGAATGACAGGGGTGAAAAGAACCAGCTATGTATAGAGTCTATAGTAAAAAAAAGAAAGGACTGTTAGATAAACAGGCGGAGATAGGACAGTTGGGACTTGACAGGTGTCAGTTGGTGAGTAGGCTACATGTTTCACGAACCTTATAGAACTGGGTACGGTTTGGTTGGATGGTAGAACTTACGACTTCTAACTCGAAAGTCTCGAGTTTAGAATCCGGGCTATAGTCCTTAAGACGTCACTGATTCCAACTAGCTCTGAAGGGTAGCGGACACGTTAGGGTAAGTAAAAGCGTCTGGGCATAGTGCTGATCCCACTATTCCTTCATATGCTGAGGTCACGGAAACAGACGAATTCTATTTCATCTGCACCGATGGGTTCGAAAGGGTAACATACGAACAGACAAACAACTTTGCAGTGCCTGAAGACGTAGGATTCCATGAACTCTACTTCCTTTGCCAACTGAAAGCTCCGATCCTACTTCATTAGCCCCATCCAGAAATTAGCACTCTGACCTAATTAAACATTATTAATGTAAGTAGATAAAAAATGCAATGACTTGCAACGTAAATATATCCACTAGAGAAGAAGAGTGAGGTCCTATGCGCTTTTTTTTTCAGCAACATTGACAAAAAATTGACAAAAGACACAAAAAAAACTATTACTTTTCTGGTGAGTGAAATTTGAAAACAACTATACAGATATCTAGATCTATCTAGAAGCGAGATTTGTGCCTAAGGTGTTGTGTTTCAGCGTTAACGGCGTTAAAAGGGGGCAACAACAATTTAGATTTCCCAGGTTTAAACTAGAAAAAAAAATTAGAAGAAAGCGGTGAAACAGAACCAAAGGGAGAGCAGTACAATTTAGTGCACGCTGAAACATTGACTCGAAAATTAAAGGGGAATAACTTGCTTGGGCGAGACGTTAAAACAACGGGTGGCTTCCCTTTGAGACGACGGGAAGACCGGCCCACAAATCCAGAGCTCAATGGCGGTACCCTAATTTCATCAGTCTCGCGCTACCTACCCGGGATTGCAATCGATCCCGTGGTACCCGCCAGAGTTGTCCTCCCTGCACAGGCAGTGACGTCCCCTCACAATAGGGGGACGTCACGCCCTTGTGGCGGAGATGGGTAGGGGTGTGGTGGGGGGGGGGGGTGCTTCTCACCGCGAACCCCCCTGAGGAAGCCGGTAGAAGAAATTAAGACGCAGGGCGAAAAAAACCCCGTTAAAACTGACCGTAGTGGATTAAAATTGAGGGTGGGGGGGGGGGGGGGGGGGGGAGCGAAAAAATCAATGGGTGGGGGGGGGGGTATTGAAAAAAGGAAAAATAAAGTTGGAGAATGTGGGAAAAACTGTGATCAAAAACCAGTATGATAACTAATATCTTTTTTTTTTACTTTGAGTGCGGCTAAATATGTAACGAGTATAATTATATATGTATAAGAATATGCATGTATGTTTGGGCGAGGGGGGGGGGGGTGAGGGTGGGGGGAGTCGGGGAAGTCAGGTTTTGTATATAAATGTATACACATACATACACGTGTGTGTATGTTTGAAAGATGGGCTTGTATGTGTGTATGTGTAGAAAAGAACATGTGTTATGTTCTAAATTACACATATGCAAAACCGATTACATACGTTTTTATAGGGAACGTAATGAACGCCTAATTCGTTGCTTGGCCTAATTTATCTATAAATAGTCGAAAGCTTTAGTGTTTGCGTGATTAAATTTAAAAAACTACATTTTTTATTTTAAAAACTACAATGAAGCCCTACTTAGATGTGAAGCAGCCCGTATACGCAAAGTAGGGTAGCCAATTAAGCTACCCTTACATACCTTTATAATATACGGTGGTCATTGTAGCTACCACCAGTATACTAGGCCCATAGTAAGTGGTTGAGAGACGTTATTCCCAGTAAAAAAAAAAACAAAAAAACTATTCACCTACATGGGAGGGGGTGAGTGTTCAGAGAGATCACAGCGGGGATTCATTGGGATTATGTGCCCGCATGGATTATCCACAGATAGGTGATGTGTGTGTGGGGGGGGGGGGGGGGGGTCAACCAGTTATGTTACAGTAATTGAGGTCAGCCACTCAATGTTAACGACTTAATGATACAATAGTAGGCCGGCCATACACTTGTAAAGCCTCGTGAAACATCAGCTGTTACACCCCGCCATACCCCACCCACATACCCCCCTCATACCCCCCCCCCCCCCCTCACACCACCATGTACACGGACACCTGGCTACAGGTACTGCCACAAGACAACAGCACGCGCTGGACTCACCTTTGATCCGACCTGGCCGCCGCTGGAAAAATCCCATGCAAGATGACGTCATCTGCTGAAACGGGTAGGCCCCGAATCCAGGAGGGGGGAGGTAGCCGGGGGCGTCCGCGCCCTGCCCCATGCCCGTGGAGTAGGCACACGATGGAGGCAGATCGTACTTGGCGTAGGGCGAGCATTGGAACTGTCGGTAGCCGGAGCGGTAGGAGTACGGTCCGTTATCGCCGAGATAGAGCATTTCCATTGTCAGATGTCCAAAGGCCTAGCTTTAGTGCTACAACAGAGCGGGTCGAACTTTAGCACTAGCACATACTGGGTCTAACTTTAGCACATACTGGGTCTAACTTTAGCACATACCGGGTCTAACTTTAGCACATACCGGGTCTAACTTTAGCACATACCGGGTCTAACTTTAGCACATACCGGGTCTAACTTTAGCACATACCGGGTCTAACTTTAGCACTAGCACATACCGGGTCTAACTTTAGCACTAGCACATACCGGGTCTAACTTTAGCACTAGCACATACCGGGTCTAGCTTTAGCACATACCGGGTCTAACTTTAGCACCAGCACATACCGGGTCTAACTTTAGCACTAGCATGTACCGGGTCTAACTTTAGCACTAGCACATACCGGGTCTAACTTTAGCACTAGCACATACCGGGTCTAACTTTAGCACATACCGGGTCTAACTTTAGCACATACCGGGCCTAACTTGAGCACTAGAACATACCGGGTCTAACTTTAGCACATACCGGGCCTAACTTTAGCACTAGCACATACCGGGTCTAACTTTAGCACATACAGGGTCTAACATTAGCACATACCGGGTCTAACTTTAGCACTAGCACATACGGGACCTAACTTTAGCACTATAGCACTAGCACATACCGGACCTAACTTGAGCACTTTGGCGTAACATGAGCGATACAGGTGATGGGCATAACATAAGCTGTACAAACGTGAGTAACCGTGGATTACAGCACTACAAAACCTGGCCAAAATTTAACACCCACTTTGTTTTAAATAACTTCTGAATGGAGCAGCACGTAGGATTTCATGGACTGGTATTGTTTAGATTTTTTAGCCAGCCCCGTCAAACTCAACACCGCCGGCTCTAAGTGTCTCAGGATCAAATCCCACTCAGTCCGGGACCTAAAAAAAAAAAGACAACCCCAGCGCTAACGGCTTGGCTTTCCAAACCCGAGATACCACCATAAAAAATTATCCCGACTCTCGTCTCAACATCAATGACGGGTGACTTTATCGTAATCTCCGCGCCCAATCAATCGGAACACACTCCTAGCATCACCCAATGAGACTGTATCTGTACCACGTGATGCCCGTACTGTAATCCACCGCTTTGTCCGTTCCACGCGCCACGGGACGTACAAACTCCACGCCGTGTACGGAGAAGATAATCTCCACCATAAAAATTACCCGGATATTTTGGACCAGTGTTCACCTGCGAACCACCAATACTCCTCCGATACAATACAATGTTACCTCACAAAAAAAAAACACCGACGGATCTAAGGCGGACAGAGTTAAGTGACGGGATTCCCAACGCGGGATCTCTACCCGCCCTGTCAACACCATTGTCTAGTCTCTGTCACTACCAACTTAAAAAATGGTCTACAAATTTAATTTTTCAACTGCTGGACTATTTTTTTATACCATCTAAAAAATATTTCTAAACCAATACAAAACAAATTTTAAATATTTTTTTTATTGTAAAAAAAACAAAACAATTCCTAATAAAAATTAAATTGTCATATGATATAAGATTAAAACATGACAATTTCATTGAAACAGTTTTTATAAATAATATTTCAATTTATTCCCAATTTAAGATGATCATTTAGAACTTAAACGGGACATCGAAGCGAAGAAATATTTAAATATATTACCGCACGAACGTTTTATCTGAAAGACTCAATATTAGATACGAAAACGAGGCTACAAGCTATTTTATAAAACAAATCTCGTTTTTGGAATCTGCATTAAAGGATACACGTCAGCATCACCAAGTTAAAGAGAGAAAAAAAATATCCTTAAGCGGATGTCTAAGAGATCGCGTGGTTGCGAGTACACTATACTCGAAGATAATTGAGAAGATGGTCCCGTCAAATCCAATAATTAATAAAACGGGTCTAAATTTGCAGTGGCCTCCCCTGAGGTTTGTCATAATGGCGCAGAGTTCTTGCCCTTGTGAGACTTTTCCCTCCCCCTGAATGTTGCTCTAAGGGCAGGCTAATGCCCACACTCGCGTCGAGCTTTTAACACTGTTTAACAAAGCGTCCGTCGTTACATTTGGCTCCAACTCGGGGTTAACGTTTAACTCTCACTATTGTTAACATTTCGCCATCTTTAACTGTTCAAACTTTTGTAATCATGTGATTAAAAATACACTAATTGTTTGAGCGGCGGAAGTGGTTTTTTCATCACCGTCTTACCCGGCGACTACAGTGAGATAAAAGTTTTAATTCGAATTCAATTCGAGTTTTCTGACGTTTATAATAAAACATTTGACTTAAAAATCCTATGTTAGTTTAACAAATTACTCCGTCAAATGTGTTTTCATCTAATGTATTTTATCATTATTACTTTATGTAGACACAAAATTTCCTTTCACAATTTTTCCTCTTACTTATTTTTAACGCGTCAATTGTTCTTAGAATTTCTCCATTGTGCAAATTGGACCAGCGTTATATAGAATTTAGGAACCTCTAAAAGTTTTATTTTTTTAAACTTACTTTAAAAGTTGCAATAAAAAAAATGTAATTTAAAATGTAACTTAGTTTTCTTAAAATAAATACAGCCGGCTCTTTAAATATACGCTTCATCTAACATAAGTAAAACAATTTAAGTAGACAAAAACGCGAAAAAAAAATAGGTATAAAAACAGGGAATAAACAGTACTGAAACAAACTATAAAAATATGGTTCTTTTTAAATATGTGTAGGCTATATATTATGTTACCGGCAATGCGAATACAGCGCAAGGTGTAGCTGGAAAATTGAATATGCAGTTCACAATTATAACATGGAAAATAGAATTCAGCGAGATTTTTCCGGCAATCGGAAGTCGCACAATTCGATGCCGGAAAAGCAAACACAACACTTAATTTACGTTCCGTGAAACTGAAAAGAGCACACTTTTCTATCCGGCAGTCCGTGTCCGTGGGTAACGGCCGAGCCGGCTAAAACAAAAGGGGAGGTAACCGTGTAGCGTACACTGGACCCAACTTCCGGCACGGACCCCTCACGGGATGCCGGTCGGTTTTAGTTTCAACGGGGTGGGTGGGGGTTCAGGCGCCGCCTGTTGCGTCAGTAGCTGAGCGTGACCACATGATGACCGGCTTGCCGTGCCAACAGGATGACCAGCTATCCGCGACCAGAGGGCGCTGGTGTCTGCCCAGTACATGACGTAAGCGACACGCTTCAGCGAGCGCCGTCTTCAGCGGAATAACGGACGGGTCGTGGTCACAGCTACGTCAACTCGGGCTAATGAAATTCACGTCCACCGACGCCGGTCACAATATGACGCAACTATGACGTCAGCAGTTACGTCACACGCATCACGCGTTGACTCGATTATAATAAAGTTACAACTAATTTGACTTAAGAAGCATCAACTTTATACTAATATTACAAGAAGTAGCACTAATTGTAAAGATAACATTAGAACTAACATGATTATAAGTATCACACTAGTTTACAAATCAACAAAATAACACACCTCACATTCCAAAAGGTTACAAAATTAGAAACATCCATTGGTTTAAAACAGAAAATCCTTAAGACTCACACAAGATCCAAAATCGAAACTAAACTCCTAAAAATATTGAGACGGAATGTTTTCACGAGAACCTAAAAACAACAAAAACCGATGCACGATTTTCGCGATTTTTAAAATTTAAAGATCACAACTAGGCCTAGATGATGAAGATTATATCAACTTGAGTATTAAGAAACACAGTGGTGTCCCCTTGATCAGTGTGGAAATATCCTACCAACAAGCATGGAGGCGTTAGAGAAGTTGACCAAGGGAACTCACTCGCATTATAAGACTGGAGGAAAGGGGAGAGAAGACGAGTGGATCCGATCATGAATTTTCATGCCGAGAAGGCGAGCATGACAAATGAGGGCGGAGAGCGAGGGGCGATAATTACTTAAGTAAGACAAGAAGGGTGGGGTGCTGGGGGTGGTGGGGGGGAGTGGGATAACTGCTGCTATATGAATACATGGGGTAGTAGAAAGTAAGCTGATTCGAGGGAAAACTACCCATAATAAATTGAACAAGGGAGGCTACCAATTGTATACGATACAAAAACATATAGCGGTTAAACATGTAGTGACAAAGTATGACATGACTTGGACTAAAGGAAATATGTAAAAACCACACGAAAAACAACTCTTATATATGGGGCGAGCAAAGAATTAATACATTTTTTTTTCTTTACTTGTTATTAGAACTTTTTTTTTACTTCTTCAGAATTATTAAAAGAAAAACACAAGAAATCTCAATGCCAGGCTGTTAGCAGAAATAAGATTTGGAAAAAAAGGGAAAGAAAAGGGCGGGAGATTGGCCACATCAAAATGCAAATGAGCGAATCGAAACCCGGATCAAGGGGGGAGGGGGGCGTGAGGGGGGCGTGCTTGAGTCAAATGAGCCCTTGCCCTCGCCTCGCTTCGCGGCACGAGAAGCGGCGCTGGCTATCTCAAGCTGGAACTCTAAAATATCGGCTCAACTTGTCACGTACCTCCCCCCCCCCCCCACCGTACACACACCCTCCTCTACCCCCTCCACACCGTACACACACCCTCCTCTACCCCCCCCCCCCCCCAGCGTACGCTCACCCTCCTCTACCCCCACCTCCCCAAAACTTGTTGCTTAAGACAGTGTATATAGCTTGTAAGAAAGATGTGTATGTCGCCGTTGTGTTGTAGAGAAACACAGCCAGACACCAGTACAAATAAAACACTGATAGATCTCATTGGCTGGTACACTTGGGACACTGGACACCAACCATGGCACTCGACTCTCGTGGTCAGTGTATCATGTCCATCACTGGTCCCTCCTACTGCCCCCCAGCTAGATCTCTACTAACATTTAATTTTCGTCTAGTCTAAATCACATTTTCACCCAGATTTGAGCCCTCGTACAAAGCCCATGCAACCAGCGAGCTGGTCAAATGCCAGATTTTTTAATGTGTGACTTAAAAGTTAAAACATTCAAACGGTTATTACTTTACGGTGGTCAGTTGTCACACCTGGTCTTACAAGAGCGTGACATTAACGAAGATCACGTAACTTACACAGATGTGACACTATAATATTAGTGAGTAATCTTGCATGGTGTAACATTTACGGATACCACGTCATTTACAGTGTAACACTGTGTAGATAACGTCACTTACGGAGTATGATATTCAATATCCAACAATAGAACGAAAAGGCCTGACCACAGCCACGTGGGTTGACCCATGTGATGACCACAGCCACGTGGGCTGACCCATGTGATGACCACAGCCACGTGGGTTGACCCATGTGATGACCACAGCCACGTGGGCTGACCCATGTGATGACCACAGCCACGTGGGCTGACCCATGTGATGACCACAGCCACGTGGGCTGACCCATGTGATGACCACAGCCACGTGGGCTGACCCATGTGATGACCACAGCCACGTGGGCTGACCCATGTGATGACCACAGCCACGTGGGCTGACCCATGTGATGACCACAGCCACGTTGGCTGACCCATGTGATGACCACAGCCACGTGGGCTGACCCATGTGATGACCACAGCCACGTGGGCTGACCCATGTGATGACCACAGCCACGTGGGCTGACCCATGTGATGACCACAGCCACGTGGGCTGACCCATGTGATGACCACAGCCACGTGGGCTGACCCATGTGATGACCACAGCCACGTGGGCTGACCCATGTGATGACCACAGCCACGTGGGCTGACCCATGTGATGACCACAGCCACGTGGGCTGACCCATGTGATGACCACAGCCACGTGGGCTGACCCATGTGATGACCACAGCCACGTGGGCTGACCCATGTGATGACCACAGCCACGTGGGCTGACCCATGTGATGACCACAGCCACGTGGGCTGACCCATGTGATGACCACAGCCACGTGGGCTGACCCATGTGATGACCACAGCCACGTGGGCTGACCCATGTGATGACCAGTGCATCTGTTCCCCTACACGTGAGTAAAACCAATGCAGGTGTAGCCTACAAATTAGCATAAACCTGAAGGCTCTTCCAGGTAAGTTATTCTCCTCACGCCAGCACCCAGGTGTCATAGACAGGTACTACGGTAAACACGTGACTAGAAACTAGAGTGACCAGGAACTAGTATACGTCACCATTAGATCACAACGACTGAGAGAACTGAGATTAGCAATGGTGGAGAAACAAAACCACCACACCTCTAAATACTGATAGAACTGTCCAGAGTTATTTTCTATTTTGTGACCAGTATATCGAACCAATCATAGAGCACCTGTCGGGTGATTGGACAGTAGGTCACAGGTCACAAACGTAGGTCCTAATCAATAGTCCCAAAAGTATGTTACCATAGTAGGTCCAAACCATTGATCCCAGAAGTAGGTCCCAAACACTGATCCCAAAAATAGGTAGACAAAATTAGGTCCCGACAATTAGTCCTAAAAGTAAATCTCAACGTAGGTACTAATTCGTGCTAAACTAAAAAAATCGACAGACACCGAATGAACTCAACAAAAAAGTTGGCTGTTGTCCTTCTGTCAGACGTGTCTGATGACGTCAGAAACCAACAGAGTGGCACCCGTGGACGGAAACATAAAGGTCACGTGACTAGATTATAAAATTAATGAGGAGGTTGGCCACACCCAGAGTTTGAAGGGCGAGAACGTGAGAACCAGCGAATGGGATAAAATGTTCAGCTACAGGGCGATGGATCTCAACATGTCGGGGGTGTGGGTGTTTGTGGTCATGGTGGGGCGGTGATGGAAGTGGTGGTGTTATGGTAGTGCTAGCGGAGGTGATGGTGTTGTGCTAGTGCTATTGCTGGTGTAAGTGTGGTAGTGCTAGTGGTAGTGCTAGTGGCAGAGATGGTGTTTTGGTGGTGCTTGTGGAAGTTGTAGTAGTGCTAGTGTAAGCGATGGTGTTGTGGTAGGCTAGTGGAAGTGGAAATGTCGGCGGAGTGGTAAAGGAATTGGTGGCGGTGTTATTTCTTGATGACATTTCAAATATCCATCAGATAGATATAGACAAGCCAAAAGCTAAAGTCATATGTCCAAGTCAAATGCTCAAAATCAAATCCCCACGTTTAATGGTTAAGTCAAATATAGCAGTATTATGACAAAAGTTATGATGCTATGGGAATATTCTAAAATAATATATTTTTTAAAATTTAAGATACACTACTTATAAGTGAAAGTAATTTAATAGTAAAAACACGAAATTCGAGAGAGATTTTATAAGCAAATGACTGAAACCGCCAATGGTGTTAATGAAGGGGTGGGGAGGGGGGGATGGGATGAGGGGCGTCGAAGGGGTAGTCACCGCCAGACATCCCAGGAAGATACATCTCCGAGAGGCTTATGGGGAATAATTTTCCATAGTGATTTGCACACAAGGGAATAAAAAAGCAATCAAAATATAGCACAAACCGCGGCCCCCGCCAAGACAATACAACAGCCGAGGCGCCGTTTATTTATGGCACAATTTCCTGTTTTCCGGTGACGTCAGAGAAGGGAGTTAACTCCAGCTCACGGAGGGGTCTAACAGAAATAGTGTCCCCTCGGTGGCGAGGGCAACATAAAACTGAGTTAACAGGGCCATGAATAAAAGAAGAGTGTCGCGTGGTCGGCAATTGTTATGGCATCCTCTCAGTGAGAGCGGTCAGTGGATTTTGTCACACCCATCCTTCCTGGCCGGGGTGCCCTCCCCTAGATGAATAACGGCCGGTCTCGCGTTCTGCCTCGTGGCCCGCACTACTTTATTTTATCGCTAGTTATTTGTAATACAGATTTTTTTTTCTCGGTTTATTTCTATATGATGTATAATAAAACTGGTAACTTGAATGGGGGATTAGGACGGTTGATTGGCCAAGGGGATTAGTGGTGGATTATGTAGGAGGAAGCAGCGTGGGAGTCAGGATTAGGTCAAGTAACTGATAGGATAACATATGTGTAGTTTCTATGTTCAAATTCTCAAGAAAAAAAAAGCGTCTAAGCCCTACCCTGAGTCGGTAAACTCTACTTCACCTACCATTCCAAATATTCAAACCTTGCTAGGTTCAAGCACTAAGGCTGTTGAACAGGATCGAAATCAGTGTTGTATTTCCATTCAAACCTAACTCACGAAAATATCTATCAAGTCTGTGACTAAAATGATACAATACCAGTTTTCCAGTGAATACATGTCTTTTTGTTGATGTGCAATTTAAAACGATAACTAACTAAAGAGCTATACACGCCCCTAGTCTCATCTGATAACAGAAACAACTTTACTCTGCATTGTTAAATTTAAAAAATTGCCAAATTTCGGCGTGGTCGTGCGGGTAAAGCTCATGGTTGCTACACCGGAGAATCCCGTGTTCAAATCCCAGGGCAGATGAGGTTCGACAACTTAGGCCTTAGGATAGCAACTAATCTAGGAGAGAAAATTCCAAAATCAAACAACCCTGTCCATCCCATTAAACATTACAGTTAAGAACAAAAAACGAAGAAGCTGCAGAATTTTTTTTTTCACGGTCGGCTGAGCAAGCGGAAGTTCGAGTACATAGTGTAACGTCATTGTTACAATTCTTGAACTCGATGCTGAAAGTAGCCTACACCTGCAAAATGGCGTCCACGATTAGGTGCAAGCGTCCCAGGTTAGGTGCAAGGGGGGCTAATCCATGTCTAGAACTACCTGGATAGAGGGCGCTATAAGACAGTCACGTGATGGTACCCGTGGTCTGTGACGTGTACGGCTGGGTGTGTGACGTCTACAGCAATTCTGACGTCTGCCTGAACTCTGTCAGTGACTACTACTCACAACTGACAGAGAGGCTTGAAACAGCTGATTATCATCTCCACTTCACTCTAAACACGCAGCTGGGGGCCCTCAAGTAGTTAGGGCCCCCTAACCAGCTGCCATTTTTACCTAGTCATAATTTCACCAAACCATGTGGGATACATTACAATTAATTCTCAGGACTAATTAATTGACTATAATTAAAACCATTTAAATTTCTTTGAAGTTCACATGGGCTTTTGTCTCCCGCTGTTCGCCAACCAGCCCCTATCATAATTAATAGACAGATAAACAGCACTAAGCTATAAGCGATCACCGCAAGTAGTCCGGATTCAAGCGGCGTAGGAATATTTCAGCTGTGTGATGCTCCGATATGATTCGACTAAAACAGCGGAGGAACAAAAGCGGTGTTGGGGAGATAACTCGTACAATGGGACCACAGATTGCAAGCGCGAGTTTATTAATGAATAAGTAACGAGGCGGGCTCGAGTGAGTGTGTGGTCCCCTATGTGACGGGCCCGTATCATCTGGGTGTTGGACAATGTTGGCAAACTGTAAGCCTCGATGTACGTCCTTTCAACTTACAGTTACAATACCCTAGGCTCCGCTATACACCTTTTCAAGTGACTGTAATAGAATACCCCCCCCCCCCCCCCCCCCAAGCGGTGTAACACGAATCCTTTCGATAAATGACGTAGACCTACCAGAAACATGGCACTAAAGTAATGTAGGCCTACAAATTTAACTCTTAACTGATATACAAAAATGCCTCTCAACTAAAGTACCAAAATGAGCCTCATGTGGTGTAGTAAGATTCAGGATGTCCCTCAAGAAATGTGAACCTTTCTGGACGTGTTACACAGGTTTCTCCTGGTTACGATGTCTGGGCTGTTCTCAACTAGACTGTGGATGAGTTTGTGGGCAAACAGAAAGGGAGATAAGTGGAGATATGAGAGAACTTGCATAAGGGAGACAACCCAGATAATAATTATCAAAGGGAGATAACATACACACTTTTGAGAAGCTGGTTGCAACAGGGAAACAACTTACAGCTAAGATATTGATTACTTCCCTTATATTTTTACCACTAAGAACTAAAAGACGCCAGAAGATTCTTAGACGCCCATGTCACCACAGAAGGCGGACCCTGACTGATGAAGACAATTTGCCGAGCCAGTGAAGCGAGACGCGGTGGGCTGTCATCTCAGGGAGACGGGGGCCTAATATTGTGGAACCAAAAGAACCCAAGGGCCCCACCCCCCCTCGCCTGAATGCCGCGAGGTCTCGCCCGTTCTGGCCGAGGCTAATTGAATGAAATCAAGCCAATTTGGCGAGGGCGAGATTTCACAGCCCGGATCTGGGGGCTCATTTTTGGGGTCCGTTCCCGAGAATTGGACGGACTTATGTAAAGGTCAGTTCATGGAGGCGGTGGCTGGACACGCTGGTGAGGGGGAGGCTGGGATGGACAGATGGGAGAAAGTTCTGGACATGTAATCCACGACACATATACAGATGGGAGAAAGTTCTGGACATGTAATCCACGACACGACACATATACAGATAAGAGAAAGTTCTGGACATGTAATCCACGACACGACACATATACAGATGGGAGAAAGTTCTGGACATGTAATCCACGACACATATACAGATGGGAGAAAGTTCTGGACATGTAATCCACGACACATATACAGATGGGAGAAAGTTCTGGACATGTAATCCACGACACGACACATATACAGATGGGAGAAAGTTCTGGACATGTAATCCACGACACGACACATATACAGATGGGAGAAAGTTCTGGACATGTAATCCACGACACATATACAGATGGGAGAAAGTTCTGGACATGTAATCCACGACACATATACAGATGGGAGAAAGTTCTGGACATTTAATCCACGACACGACACATATACAGATTGGAGAAAGTTCTGGACATGTAATCCACGACACATATACAGATAAGAGAAAGTTGTGGACATGTAATCCACGACACGACACATATACAGATGGGAGAAAGTTGTGGACATGTAATTCACAGCACGACACATATACAGATGGGAGAAAGTTCTGGCACTGATTGAGCTGTACAAATATACACTGAATTCAAAAGTGTTTCGTTTGTTTTTGTTCACGAAACAACATTTTGCAACAATTTTTTTTGGGGATTAAGCATTAGCATTGCCATGGTGGTCGGGTTCAGATAAATGGTGAGGGTTCAGATAAACGGTTAGGGTTCAGATAAACGGTTAGGGTTCAGATAAACGGTTAGGGTTCAGATAAATGGTGAGGGTTCAGATAAACGGTTAGGATTCAGATAAATGGTTAGGTTTCAGATATATGGTTACGGTTCAGATAAATGGTTAGGGTTCAGATAAATGGTTACGGTTCTGTGTGCAGCCTGTATTGTGTGGGGACGCTGATCTGAAGTTGCGTACAAAGGGTATGTTAGTTCAACAAAACGTCAGGTAGGCAGGTTACAACTTATGCGGTGTCAAGCAGCTCAGGGGGGAGCATAGGTTTAAATCTAGGCTGGTCGTGTTGGGACAAACTGGAACCCCAACAATAAACTGATCCAAACAAAAATCTTTCAGCAGGACCTATACGACCCAATCAAGTGACTGACATGACCCACAAGACCCATTTTGTTACTGACTTGACCCACAAGACCCATATTATGACTGACATGACCCACATGACCCACCTGGTGACTAAAAAGACCAGCAGACCCATCACGTGACGAACTAGACCGACATACACCAATAAAACGCCATTCTACCACGGGTCACTAAAACGAGAAAACCCGGAAGTGTCTTTTAGTGCAGCTTTGGTGCTCGCGGGATTCAAAGTCGCACTGGCGTCTTCTATAAATAGATCAAGGTCTTCTATTCTTTTTTTCATGTGTTTTTAAGAACAATGGTCAATTTAAGGACTCCTGGGGTATAAATTATTTTTATCTTTTCCAACTGATCGGATTAATTGTTCACCATCTTCAATGAAATGGGTAGGCAAAAGCTGTTGCAGAGGACAGAATGGAAGAAAAGGGGAGGAAAATGGAGGGATGGGCGACAACTGTGTCTGGGCCACAAAACGGCCGACAGATGGAGCCACCGAGCTGGTGGATCGCTTCCTGGCTTCCACCAGAGACTCAGGTTTTTAAAATAGAATCCGACCTAAAAATTCGTTTCAATTTCGTCTTTTTATGACTTTAAAAAGTGAATTAACTAGAAAAACAAAACGGCGGTTACATAAAACCCCGGGAAAGATCGGAGAATCGAAAGTGCACATTTTTTGTTTTTGTTTTGTTGACGATTGTTAGGGGAGCTAAAGATTTGAAACAAAGGGAAATCACTTCACCGGGGGAAGTAACAGGTTGTGCCGTTGCGTCTATTTATAAGCTGTAAAAATAGCGATCACTTTTTATGTAATCTTCAGATCCTCTTTAATTGATATAGGAGCGGATGTATCCCCAACAGAAAGCGTAGAGTCTTACACTGAGGTATTGAATCTCTAGTTCAAGGCATGTGCGTTTGATAGAGCTGAAGATGGATTTTTACAGGAATTAACTAGGTTTTATTTTACCATAGGTTTTGTTTATTGATAGACATGTCAAAGTTGGTATGTAGTAATCTGTTTGGTTTGGTTTAGTTAGATTAAAATGGTTGTGATTTATTGTGTTTACCGGTTGAGTCGGGCAAATTTGGACGGTTCTGTTTGTGTAGTTCTGTCGGGTGGTTCTGTTGGGTGGTTCTGTTGTATGGTTCTATTGGGTAATTGTGTGGTTCTGTTGGGTGGTTCTGTTGGGTGGTTCTGTTGGGTGGTTATGTTGGACGGTTCTGTTGTGTGGTTCTGTTGGGTGGTTCTGTTGGGTGGTTCTGTTGGGTGGTTCTGTTGGGTGGTTCTGTTGGACGGTTCTGTTGGGTGGTTCTGTTGGGTGGTTCTGTTGTGTGGTTCTGTTGGGTGGTTCTGTTGGGTGGTTCTGTTGTGTGGTTCTGTTGGGTGGTTCTGTTGGGTGGTTCTGTTGGGTGGTTCTGTTGGATGGTTCTGTTGGGAGGTTCTGTTGTGTGGTTGGCGTGGTTCTGTTGTGTGTTTCTGTTGTGTGTTTCTGTTGGGTGGTTCTGTTGGGTGGTTCGGTTGGGTGGTTCGGTTGGGTGGTTCGGTTGGGTGGTTCGGTTGGGTGGTTCGGTTGTGTGGTTGTTGGGTGGTTCTTTTGGGTGGTTCTGTTGTGTGGTTCTATTGGGTGGTTCTGTTGGGTGGTTCTGTTGGGTGGTTCTGTTGGGTGGTTCGGTTGGGTGGTTCGGTTGTGTGGTTGTTGTGTGGTTCTGTTGGGTGCTTCTGTTGGGTGCTTCTGTTGGGTGGTTGTGTTGGGTGGTTGTGTTGGGTGGTTGTGTTGGGTGGTTCTGATGGGTGGTTCTGTTGGGTGGTTGTGTAACGCTAGCTCCACACACACAAAAAAATAAAATAAAATAAAAATAAATAAAACAAAGAACAAGGTTTGAACTTTTCACGTCAATGGTCGAGTCTTTCTGTGCTAGCTCACTAGACCACACGTATTCAGTTGTCAGAAGACGGATGGTTTATTGTAACTTGGTCGGGAGTCATGTGACTAGAACATTGGGGGTGAGGGTAGTCCAGTTTATTGATGTCACCTACATAACACCACCACCAACCAACACAATAACATCAACCCAACACCCAACACCAAACTATCGACCAAAACCACGCCGTCATCTGTACAACTCAACAACATCACCGACACAGTAAAACCTACAGCCCACACAAAGTCAGCTGCGTGTTTCACACTGGAGATTTAAGATCGCGCTAAAACTTTAATCTTAAACCGCGTAATCCAAACCCTAAGCTAACTCTACTCAAGCGCCCCCCCCCCCTGATCGGCAGCGTAGACGAATGTGCGATTAATTCGACACCTCTGATTGGGGGGGGGGGGGGGAGGACCTCATATGAGGCAAGATATGACTAGCGGGCAACATCGAGATAGGCCGCTACCCATTCCTCTTAGGGGCAATATTTAAATAAATTAACACCAGTTTCAAGTAGGCCTTGTAGGTGGTCTGATAATTTACAAGTAGTTTTTTTTTTTAAGCAGAGAAGTGTGTGTGAGTGGAGTGGGGGGGGGGTGGTAACTCTCCAACCCAGGCCCTAATTCACGCTATATATATTTTAATTGAGGGTATATCTGGCAGACCAGCAAACAAATAAATCTTTGTCGCATTCAGGTCCATTAAATATGTTCCGGTATTTGCACCCGTAACGGAACGCGTTCTTGTAGCTAACTATCACAAGAACAGTCATTTCGACATTTACACTAACCCTAGCCCTGACTCGTATATCACTTGCTTGATAAAGCACATGTGGTTGGGTAAGCGCGTGTGGTTGGGTAAGCCACACTGTCATAGCACGCGAATATAGAAAACAACTTAATCTTGATGTGTCTGATTAGTACCGCAACATTTCCACATTACATTTAACCAAAGAACCCCCCCCCCCCCCCCGATGAAACAGAACGTATATAGAGCATATATACTTGTACCAGTGTCAGCCTCCCTCCGAAAGTTCTCAACAGAGTTTCTTCCAGGCACCTCTTAGGGGGTTAACATATAGTTAATATATAACATTATATTAACATATACTTTTACTAGTGTCCACCCCCCCCCCCCACAGAAAATGTAGACCCCCCCCCCCCGAAAATATCAAATGCCCCCCCCCCCCCCCCGGAGAAAAAAATCTGGAAGAAATACTAGACGACTAATAGTGACTAAAGAGATCATTAAAACATTGACTTAAGCCTGAACCTTAACACATTTAACCCAAGCACCCATATTCTTAACTTTGACTAGAGTCTTAAATTCTCTTAATCCTACCACAAACTACAGCCTTAATGCTGACTATGTCCACAGCCTAATAATGAGTACTGACATAAAGCCTTAACAACAGCAGTGGCCAGACTTTAATAGCAAACCTAGTCATTACACCAAGATGACCTTTGGCTTTAAGAAATAGCATACACGTTATACCAGCAATATAAATTATAGACACCATGGGTACACGTCAAATCGATTTTAAGTAAAATATTTAAATGGTTTATTTATACATTAAGAATATACCTAAAAGACAGGACATAAACCCCATAGACAAACGATTTAGGATTTAGACATTAAAAATTTCTTGGGGATGTATCGAGGATTGATGCATATTTTTATTTTTTAGATTATCCCCCGCGTTGATCCCAGCAAGCTTGCCAAGGCTTAGCGAATCAATGATACTGTGACGTCCGCGCTATGCGAGACAACCCACTAAGACCAGCCCCCTCGTGCTGGCTCTCGACGGCTGCGGTTGGCTGCTCGACTGCAGCTGACGCGATGGAAGACGCGCGGGCGTGGCTACGCTTTTAGCCCCGCCTACTTATTGATCGTTTCCTGTGTTCGCGTTTTTTGCTGGCGTCACGAGCGGGCTAATGACGGCGGCTGTGAGGCGAGCTGTGCAATGAGGTTTTTTACTGGTTCGCTAACAGTTTGCGCATTTCTCCTTGTTTTTATTTTTATATCGCCCCTACCGGCCCCACCACAAGAACCACTGCTACAGAGATGTCGTGAGTGGCGTGTCGCCACGACACACACTCAACAGCGACTCAATATGACCAAAGATAAGTCCCTATTGTCGGCCAGAAACACGATTGATGTGTTATTAATGTCGGCATAGAACAAGCCTACAAAAACACAGCATCTTTGGACGAGAAAAAAAATCAACCACTTTTGACATGTAAATAAAACGGCATTGAAAAAAAAATTATCAACATAATCTCGAAGCTTCTAGAAAGTAACCCAACAAAAGTAACGTAACATAACGCGAACGTAACTTAAAAACTAACCCACAAATCTTTGAAATGGTTCGTTGGTTAGGCTTTAAATGTGGGACTAACTACTGCCTAGCGTCTCTATAATAGATGTGGTAAGACTTTCTGTGTTTGTTGCTGTGACTGAATGGAAGGGGGTGGTGAAGATGCATGCATGCTAGGCGTGGCATTAAATTATAATCACAGGGGAGATAAAGCAGAACCCTAACAGATAGATACGCTTTGTGGTCAGTGTGAATAATGCGCTGTTAATAGGACAGTTGGGTTAGCCGTACCGCGACAGTCATCGCGTTAATCATACGGCAGGGTGCAGTTACACCATGACCCTAATGGTCGGAGTAAACAAAGAGATGATTAGGAAACGTGGGGGTACGGCTAATCGAATATCAAAGACTTACAACTTGGGAAATGTTTAATTATGATTTTGGTCAAGTAATTAGATGAACATCGTCCGGTTGAAATTTTAAACAGGTAAAATAAAAAGTCAATTTTTAAACGAAATCATTTTTATTCTTACATAAACACGGGTTACATTTCCAGCAGCCGATTAAACACGGTAAAATGTGTTCGCCTAACGTTTTTATTGAATTAAATGGTGTAGATGACAGACTAGGAAAAAAATAATAATTTAAAACCATAAGAAAATAATAAATAATAATTTAAACAAGAAAATGACGAAACCACTTTTTTTGTGAGTTGTTGATACTAATAAAAGAAAGAGCTATAGCGAAACTGTTAGAAAGTGGATAATGTGATGATTATAAAAACAATTTTATATGTCAATAAAACGGTTATGTTATGCGTTTACCCCTAGTAATACCTAGTAACAAATATGTATGAATTTAGAATGCGGGGAAAAGGAGAAAAGAACGAAATTATTTTTTGGGTTTATATTTTCCTGAGAATTAAACTAAGGGAAGCAACCGGTATTTTACTTTTCTTGTTCAGGGTAGACACGGTTGTCTACCATGGGACTTGTTCAAAATACAGCAATATAAAGATGGAAAACTTATAAATGTAAGTTTGACTTAAAAAACATATACAAATTTAAATACTGTAAGAATTGAGGTGCCTTTCTAATCTCGAATATTTTTTATGTTAATCTATTCACTTGTTTATCTGTGGCTATTGTACAAAATCACTCACACACACAAATCCTTCCAAACTCTGTCACAAACCCTCCCAAACAACCCTGCAACAAACACTGACAATGAACATTGACAACGTATTCTGACAACGATCACAGACAGACAAACAAACACAACCTTACCCTGATCGTTGCCTTGTTTGTCCTCCCCCTCATTGTCCCTCCTCTTGTTGCTGTCGTTCTGCTGGTTGTTGTTGTTGTTGTTGTTCTGATGATGGTGGTTGCTGCTGCTGTTGTTGGGATTGTGCCGGATGACGTGGTGCAGCTGCTGCATAAACTCCTCATGGGCGGCGTAGATCATGTCTTTTTCTGTGGGGGAAATAGGTTGGACGTAAGTTATGTTATCAAATCAAGGTGTGCCATCATAATCATTTTTTTTTACCGATTTCACCGTTACCAATATAAAACAGGTGAATTGTCAATAGAATTGTAAAATAGATACTTTTTCTACAGATAAATTATTAAATCATAGGTAAAAATACAGGTAAGTTAAAATTATTCTTAATTGCATACTTAATTTGACGATAAAACACAGGTCATTTTTTTTTTTTTTTTACATCTGATTGCACAATGAAGTTTAAGGTAAAAAAAAGGTGCATAATCAACAATAGTATATATAGGCTATCAATTTTACTAGAACGTCTAACTTACCAACAATTAAATGAACACACATACGAAACTGCTCTGAATTGTCTCATTAGTAATCAGTAGCGTACGCAGGGGGGGAGCAGGGGGAGCGGCCGCTCCCCCTCTGGCCATTTTCAGCAAAGTGGCGCCTTTTTGGAAACTTTTTAGAGGGGTGTTAAGTTTAAGGCAACTGTATAATGTATTTGCTTACGAATAATTGAATTAGAAAATGTTCTACATAAAACTTCACACATAATTACTTTATATATCTACTAGCTGCATCCCGTGCTCCGCCACGGTAAATCTTTTTAAAATATACCAACTTTGGAACAGAACAAAACAAACTAAAACACAACACAAACACAAACACAAACACAAACGAAACACAACCACAACCACAACACAACCACATTACAACCACAACACAACCACATTACAACCACAACACAATCACAACACAACCACAACACAACCACAACCACAACACAAAACAACCACAACACAACCACAACCACAACACAACCACAACCACAACCACAACACAACCACAACCACAACACACGGTAAATCTTTTTTAAATGTACCAAGTTGGGAACAGAACAAAACTAAATACAACACAAACGAACGCAAAGAAAAAACAAAAACGAAAAAACAAACACAACACTCAACATAAACTCAATTTAAATGTAATCATAAAGGCATATTGCTCACAGTCTGTCCCGTAGCGCCAAATCGCGCCCTTTCCGAGCGCTGGCGGAAAATTTCGATTTACACCCTCCCACCTCCCTCAAACTTTCGATTTCCACCCTCCCCCCCCCCCCCCTCTTGCTACGCCTGTTATAAAACCCCTAGCTTTTCCGCAAATAAATTAAAGGCAGTATGTAGAATATCCGTGTTTTACCGACCATATTGCACTTTATAAATTCATGCATTTTTTTCAGTACTTTTAAAAATGTACAATAAAGTTTCATGACTAAAACCATTGCGCACCTAATGAACGTGATGACTTAATATAGTAATGGAGAATAGTTGATTAAAAATTATAATTAGTAAACAGTACATTCAGTGAATAAAATAAATAAAAGATAGCCTTTTATCAATAATATTAATAATATTATTCCAACAATAATGTACTCTTACACGTCAGCATAATATATATATATATATATATATATATATATATATATATATATATATATATATATATATATATATATATATATATATATATATATATATATATATATATATATACACGTATATAGAACGTGTTAAAAATTCGGCGCCTTTTTTTGCTCTTTTCGCTCCCCCTACAACGAAAACCTGGATACGCCTCTGTTAGTAATTGAAATAGTTTTAATTACTTTTAAAACATGTGCTTTACTGGTGACCTCATACATCCTATTTATTGTGACCTTCCCATCAAACAACTGACGTCATGACCTTTTCATGATGACGACACGGAGAATCCATCCCAGTATTCAGTAATTAATTAACTTTTTAAATGGCCATTTTAATTCGTCCAATTATATACGTTTTATTGCCGAAATTAAACCACATACATTAGGTTAATTATATATCAGGCTAATTAAAAAAAATGTGTTGGGTTTAAGTTTAAATGCCAAAATGGCGCTTTAAAATCTTGTATTGATCGATTGATGCTTTTATTCACAAATAGATCCTATTTAGATCACTATGGGCACCCATTGTTTTAAAAAGTGAATAAGCGTTTTAGACCCCGGCATCTGATAACATCACAATGACCATGCTGATTTTTAAATACACTACGGAAGCTATGCTAGGTAGAACCAGGAAGTCCTACTGACATGCCGAGTACCCATCAGAGCTGGGTGGACTCAAGGATGTCAAACATACTCTAGCCATACAAAACTGAAGAGCTTAAACGGCCCAATTATCGACAATTAATTAACTTCCCCGATATTAACCATCCCATCATAAAACTTGTATTCAAACCCCGCATTTCGTAACATGTTCCGTACAAACAACATTCCAACATAGTATTCTAACCCTTTCCAAGTAATCCACAATACACATCAAATCCTGAATTCTCCTTGTCATCTTTAGAAAAAAAAACAGCCGCCACCCCACCCCTCTAAGTCAATAAATAATCCCCCCCTCCCCAATAAAAGAAGCAGAGTTTAATGTCCGTGCACGGAACCCCCGTGGCGAACACGACAAAAGTTTCGCCAGTCGGGCCGTGTTACAAGACGGTGCCCTCGACTCGTCTGAAAGGCGAACAGGACATAGACGGTCGCCGTACAGCAGAAAATTGGGACATATCTTCATGGCATAATTGGGGGAAGAATTTTAATTTCGGCTCGCGTTTCTGTACAAGGGGTGAAAAGGGGGGGGGGGGGGAGTATGTGTCGAAATGCATCATGGGAGGAGGATAAGTGCTGAGATGTCAGGTAGTGATGTGGTTGAGTGGAGGCTTCACTAAATATGTGATTTATGTTGATAAAGGCTTCACTAAATATGTGATTTATGTTGATAGGGGCTTCACTAAATATGTGATTTATGTTGATAGGGGCTTCACTAAATATGTGATTTATGTTGATAGGGGCTTCACTAAATATGTGATTTATGTTGATAGGGGCTTCACTAAATATGTGATTTTAGTTTCACTAAATATATGATTTATGTTGAAAGAGGCTTCACTAAATATATGATTTATGTTGAAAGAGGCTTCACTAAATATGCAATTTATTTTGTTAGAGGCTTCACTAAATATGTCATTTAAGATGATAGAGGCTTCTCTAAATATGTGATTTAAACTATTAGAAGCTTAAGTCAACATACGTTTAAGTAAAAACACGACCCAACTTAAAGCACCAACGACTATCTAACATTCTACATTAAAGACCTTATGCTAATCTCCGCTAATCCCCACTAATGTGTCAAAACAAGACCAGTATGTAAAGGTGAATGCCCCCCCCCTCCCCCACGATATAACCGAATATTCTAGAATGTAAACAACTTGTTGATTGAGCGAATGAACCAGTTCGGACAATTTGGTTTGGAAGAGTTGAAAGAAAATTTGTAAAAAAAATATTCCCACATATGAAGTCACCACAACACCCCTGGGTTGAAGATATCACCACCTATGCCCTGCCCATTCGTTAACACCTTTTGTCCCCCACCTTGTAGGTTAAACCACCAAAACAAGATCGGTGAGAAGAAGTGGAGATAATCCACGCGAGTTCACCAATTACTTCCACCCACTGGTCCTACAGTTACCTCGCCTGAATGAACGGTTACATTTCATCAACTCCTACTGCCGAGGGTCCAACTTTAAAGGGAGGTTAAGGCACCAGTAGACACATTAGAGGGGAGGCGCCAACTAGGTGCCACGCAAACACCGGAAGTTATGGAGCGGCCATTGATCTACAGACAAATTAATGTTCGTAGGCGGTTGAGTGGGTGCAGTAGATTGTGAATGGTACCTTCAGTACGTCAGTACCATAATGATTCGGTACGCTTGAATGAGATTATGGTTAGTACCTTAGAAGTCCATGGTAATTGGTACTTTATCGTACCATCGCTAGTACTTTAGGTAACATGGTACCATCAAATGTTGTGCCTTCTACTTAAGAATGTAAACATTACTATTACGATATGAGAGTTGCTAAATTAGAGTAGGTACGTATATGACAGTCAGACATTAAACATCACTGTACCCTGATGTATATTAGACCCGGGTAGTCATGAGCGAGGAGGGGGGGGGGGGGGTCCATGTGTAACCATAATTACATTGAACCAAATCATGTCGTGCGAGAGGGGGGTGTAGAGTCAAGGTGGTATACATGAAATGTCAAGGTCATGTTAAGGTAGTTTCTTTTTGTGTGTGGGAGGGGAGAGGGGAGAGGGAGGTAATTCCATTTGAGAACCTTCTAGGTAAAGAGACACCCACACCATGACGTAAGAAACTATTATGTTGCTAATGGGGTTTTGTAAACAAAAGAGTATCGAAACACCACCAGGATGTTGTAGATCACGTATATATTTTATATATATATATATCTATATATATATATATATATATATCTATATATATATATATATATATATATATATATCTATATATATATATCTATATATATCTATATATATATATATATATAGATATATATATATATATATAGATATATATATATATATATATATATATATATATATATATATATATATATATATATAGATAGATATATATATATATATATATATATAGATATATATATATATATATATATATATATATATATATATATATCTATATATATATCTATATATATATATATATATATATATATATATATATATATATATATATATATATATATATATATATATATATATATATATATATATATATATATATATAATTTATGCATATATATCTTATATATCTCATATAATTAATCCATTTTATAGCTGTATACTTATAAAGATTTAAAGATTCAAAGACCCCTACAGACATCCAATCCTCCAACCTTTAGATTTGTAACCCCCCCCCCCCCCCCTTCCTCCCCCTTCCCCTTCCCTTATACTCGCAGTGAAGTAAGAAGAAAACAACTTTTATCTTAACGAATGCATCTACTCCTGCATTTAAAAAAGACGCGTTCATTCCTGGCCTTAAATAATACACTAGACTATTGAATAGATAGCAGCTCAACGATACCATCTCCACCGATACCATCTACGTCTCGATACCATCTACGTCTCGATCAGGACAAAGGTACAAACCGTTTTATTTTATCGAGTCGTTTTGTATATACCTGCGATAGGGGGGAGAGGTGGGTGGGGGGGGGGGGGGTTTCATAGGAAAAGGGGTGGGTGTTTTTTATTATGGTTTATGGGGGTGTATTAAAGTATGAATATATTACCAGATTTATCTGTCTGTCGAGAACAGAAGAACCGTAGGTATCGAGTGGGACAAAAGCGTGCCCGGACATCAAAGGGGGACAAGATTGTTGTGTATGGGCGACAGGGGAGGTAAGTTAAGGGGAGACAACACGGGTAATCTTGGGATCGCGTTTTGTTCTTTTACTCCAGGTATTCTTAATCGATGCCTTAAAATCAATAATCATGTTAATTATTTCATTGATCCGGGCTAGGAGGCGACCCATGGAGTGAACTGCTGTGATTGGTTGGTCAGTGGTCACATGGTCAACTACACACAGGTGAACGTAGTCAGTCAACCGTTTCACGTAGTCTTGTAAAGCCAAACAATAAATATATATATATATCGACGGGAACTAGACGCGACACACACACACTCACTCACACACACACACACACACTAATAAACAATTTTTTTTTAAATTCATAATCATTAATCAGTAAACAATTACTACGTTGTTGTCTCTGAACTGTTTCTTTTTTTTATTGACTAATCTATCCAATCAGTATCTATAAAACAAACCATGATAATTTTAAACCTGCATATCATAATACAATTACACGTTTATTTTAATGTAAAAAATATTTGCAAATTAGTATGCGAAAAGAAAAAAAGTTGAACATGTCTCTTGATGCTGTCTAGGGGTATACAACCTGTTCCTTTGTATTGGGACATGCTTGAAGAATTACACAGAGACTTTGGGTATCATCAAGTTATAGAAACGATTAAATCCCAGGTTTACATTTTAGCTTAAAGACTCACAGTTTCCATAGCAAACACAATGCACATACAAAAGTACAGAAAACAAATTCACATAAAAATGTACACAAAAAAAAACAAATCCACATAAAGATGTAAATGAAAACAATTCACTAGATATGAACAAGAAAACAAATCCACATAAAGTGTAAAAAAAAAAAAAAACCAATCCACATAAAGATGTGCAAAAACATGTACAAAAAACAAATCCTTATAAATATGTACAAGAAACAAATCAACATAAAGATGTAAAAGAAACAAATCCACTTAAATATGTACAGAAAATAAATCCATATACTTATGTATAAAGAACAAATCCACATAAAGATGTACAAGAAACAAATCCACATAAAGATGTACAAGAAACAAATCCACATAAAGATGTACGAGAAACAAATCCACAAAGATGTACAAGAAACAAATCCACATAAAGATGTACAAGAAACAAATCCACATAAAGATGTACAAGAAACAAATCCACACAAAGATGTACGAGAAACAAATCCACATAAAGATGTACAAGAAACAAATCCACATAAAGATGTACGAGAAACAAATCCACAAAGATGTACAAGAAACAAATCCACATAAAGATGTACAAGAAACAAATCCACATAAAGATGTACAAGAAACAAATCCACATAAAGATGTACGAGAAACAAATCCACAAAGATGTACAAGAAACAAATCCACATAAAGATGTACAAGAAACAAATCCACACAAAGATGTACAAGAAACAAATCCACATAAAGATGTACGAGAAACAAATCCACAAAGATGTACAAGAAACAAATCCACATAAAGATGTACAAGAAACAAATCCACATAAAGATGTACAAGAAACAAATCCACACAAAGATGTACAAGAAACAAATCCACATAAAGATGTACAAGAAACAAATCCACACAAAGATGTACAAGAAACAAATCCACACAAAGATGTAAAAGAAACAAATCCACACAAAGATGTACAAGAAACAAATCCACCCACCAGACCATCCACGCTCGGGTCCTGTACAAGCATTCATCCCCTCGGTAAAGCTCACCCAGTCATGGTATAAAGACGAGTACCACCAACTGAAGTTGGGATCACACAGATCGTTTCGGTTAATTAATCGCAATTTGATGCCCAATTGAAAAAAATTGTGCGCGGATCAATAAGGCCATCTCCGTGAAAACATGTGTTGCTGATATTAATCCGAATCTTTAATTAGGAGGCTGTTACAGCTTTGTTGGTACAACAGGCCGTGTGTGTGTAGTCGGTGGGGGTCTGTGTGGCTGTGTGGGTTTTTTGTGTGTCTTTAGTGTGTGGGTTTGTGTCTGGCTGTGTGGGGTTTTTGTGTGGCTTTAGTGTGTGGCTTTAGTGTGTGGGTTTTTGTGTGACTTTAGTGTGTGGCTTTAGTGTGTGGGTTTTTGTGTGGTGTTAGTGTGTGGGTTTTTGTGTGGTGTTAGTGTGTGGGTTTGTGTGTGGGTTTTTGTGTGGCTTTAGTGTGTGGGTTTAGTGTGTGGGTTTTTGTGTGGTGTTAGTGTGTGGGTTTGTGTGTGGGTTTTTGTGTGGCTTTAGTGTGTGGGTTTTTGTGTGGCTTTAGTGTGTGGCTTTAGTGTGTGGGTTTTTGTGTGACTTTAGTGTGTGGGTTTTTGTGTGGTGTTAGTGTGTGGGTTTTTGTGTGGTGTTAGTGTGTGGGTTTTGTGTGATTTTAGTGTCTGTGTTTGTGTGTGTGTGGTAGGGGGGGGTTATCACTTTAATATGTGGATTTTTTTAGTAGCTTTATTGTGTGGGGGTTTTGTGTGGCTTTACTATGTGGGTTTTTGAGTAGCATTTACTGTGTGTGTGTGGAGAGGAGGGACAGGGTGATGGGTCTTGTGGAGGGGGGATAACTTCAATAAAGTTTCATATGATCAATTGTCGTCAAGAGTTAAACTGTTGCGTACGTCAAATTATCGAGGTGAATGCATGAATGACTTCAAGTAATTGAACAAGCAATAGAGATCAGCTACCAGGATACCTTGGAGCAATGTTAGCACGACAAAATGTGGCGTGTGTTGCTGTGAAAGTGGTGCAGACTTTACACACAGCTCTAACACTGCGCGCTTACACATCATGATGGTCCAAAAATAATTCTAACTCCCCATGAAGACTGTTTCAAAAAATTTCAGTATGTTTAAACACAAGTTGACCAACTTTAGACGCCAGTTGACCAACTTAAAACGCCAGTTAACCGAATATTGAGTCCTATTTCCGTATCCCCCAAAAGAAGTCATGACATAAAACAAGCATTAAATCTACGATCTCACGCACGGCCGTGTGGGCCTAACTCTTTATGGCAGGTGTTAAAAGCTTCACCTTGGTTTACAGTCACCTGGGTAGAGAGGGTCACATAGGTAGAGGGTCACCTGGGTAGAGAGAGTAGCCTGTGTGGAGGGTCACATGGGTAGAGGGTCACATGGATATGGAGGGTCACATGGGTAGAGAGAGTCACCTGGGTAGAGAGAGTCACCTGGGTAGAGAGAGTCACCTGTGTGGAGTGTCACCTGGGTAGAGAGTGTCACATGGGTAGAGAGTGTCACATGGATAGAGGGTCACATGGGTAGAGAGTGTCACATGGGTAGAGAGTGTCACATGGATAGAGGGTCACATGGGTATAGAGGGTCACATGGGTAGAGAGGGTCACATGGGTAGAGGGTCACATGGGTCCAGCGTCACATGGATAAAGAGGGTCACATGGATAGAGGGTCACATGGGTATAGAGGGTCACATGGGTAGAGAGTCACATTGATAGAGGGTCACATGGGTAGAGAGAAGGTCACATGGGTGGAGGGTCACCTGAGTACTTAATGTCACCTTGGTGTAGGGCCAAGTTCTCACACTCAGCAAGGGCGAGTCACCTCCCTTTGTTACTACGATCTAAAAACATATTCCAGACAATCTATACCGTATACAAGACAAGACTAGTACATCTATGGGCCTTTCTAAAACATGAGATTATCGCGATACCACAACCACATTTAAATGCAAATATTTATAAAGATAAAGGGGGCGATCTAGGACCTTCGCACATTAAACAGGTCGGGACTTCTCTCGACACGAACACCCCTATCTGCTTCAAGTAATCACAGCCCGCACCGCCTCACACCCCTGTTAGTTGGGCGAGTCTATTTAATGACCATACGAAATGGTCGTGGGGGTGTTCGTGTGATCAAAGGATGGGTACGTGCATTTAGAGCCGGGGTAACCAAGTCGCTAATGAGATGCCAGAAGATATGACCAGACGATGTGCTGAAAGGGGAGCCGGGCTGTCACAGGAGTAAGATGATGCCGGGCCTGATAAGGGAAACGGGGTCAAGGTTAAATCTCAAGTCATGGGACTAAAGAGATGACTTAAGAGCACGACATAGTAGGGTTGTGTGGTGGTGGGTGGGGGGTAACAAGGTGGGTATACAACTGACGCTTTGGTTACCAGGTTACTTGGGTTAAAGGCGAGTCTGGTTACATGGTAAGTCGGTTAGAGTCGGGTACGAGTTTCGGAATTCCGGGTGAGTTGAGAACCAGGTTAGTATGGTGCCAGGTTTCAGTAAAGTCATCTATCATTACAAACCAAGCTTGTACAGTCAGGCTAGATAGGACTAGGGTAGGGCTAGTTATTACAGGTAAGGTTAGGTTACTAGAGGTATTGTATTGCTAGGACATTACAGGTATGGCTAGGACGATACAGGTATGGTTAGGACATTACGTGTATGGCTAGTTGATTACAGGTATGGCTAGCTGGTTACAGGTATGGCTAGTTGATTACAGGTATGGCTAGTAGATTACAGATATGGCTAGTTGATTACAGGTATGGCTAGCTGGTTACAGGTATGGCTAGTTGATTACAGGTATGGCTAATTGATTTAAGGTATGGCTAGTTGATTACAGATATGGCTAGTAGATTACAGATATGGCTAGTTGATTACAGGTATGGCTAGCTGGTTACAGGTATGGCTAGTTGATTACAGGTATGGCTAATTGATTTAAGGTATGGCTAGGACACCGCGGGTAGGTCAACAATCCGAACAAGTGACGTCATGTACAAGCCTCGAGTTCAAAGTCCCAGTGAGTGTGGTCCAGGTTGTGACAATTTTAACTCCAACGTTTAGCCCGTGACGACACGACCACCTGTGCACCTACGCCAGCAACAGCTGTCACGCTACTACACCTGCAACATCTGTACAGCAACAACTGCTAATCTACTCCAGGTAACTTTCAACCCCCACCCTCCCCAACACACAACATCTGTACAGCAACAACTGCTAATCTACTCCAGGTACCTTTCAACCCCCACCCTCCCCAACACACACACCGAGTAACTGTTCAACAAACATACACAGCAGATCTATGAACCGTTAGATAAGTCAGAAGACACACAGACAGACGGAGCGTGTCAGCGTGACCTTCCAAATATTGGACCACGGCAAACAACAGGCGGACCACGACGGAAGTCAATGCGGTGGTCACGCTCTGACGCCTGGCGCACTTTCACTCCTTCCAGACACGGATGACCGCGCTCGGAACAAAACATCGGCGACCTTGACTAAAAATAGATCAGTGACTGATCGTTGAGCTGGACCACAGTTCGGAAAGGACCTGCAGCAAACACAAACAGGTGAATGTAGTGGCTTATCTTACCTGTCATCTAAGCCAGCGGCAATACATGGATGAGGTGGGCGGTATTCGAGTACCATTTCTTATTTTAAATACCAATAAACCGAATCGATACTAAGAAATCAAATCGTTATTCTGTTGACTTGGGCAGTATTCGAGTACTATTTCTTATTTTAAATACTATTCCACCGAATCGATACAAATACATCAAATCGTTATTGTTGAGTTGTGTGGTATTCGAGTACCATTTGTTATTTTAAATACCATTCCACTGAATCAATACTAAGACATCAAATCTTTATTCTGACAAAAATACGTGTCCCAAAATTTTGAAAATTAAAAACTTAGTAAAAACGAAACGAATTCCAATGCCGTCAAATATAATGAGGCAATTACTTTAGTTAATTAAATTAGTGGAATAATCGGGCGTGTAACATGATGAAAGTGAGATCCCATCGACTTTGGTCCAGTGTTTCTTTCAGACTTTTTTCTCGGGGGCGGGTGGGGGGGGGGGTGGCGGACACTACTAAAAGTATATATTTTCTATATAAATTCCATTACTCAAAAAGTCTGGACACAAGAATAAACCACATACACAGATATAGTAGCCTCGGCATTGGTTAACACTTGTCCAGTCTAACTCTGGTCACTGACCCAACTTTTATACGAGGGGTGTGTGTGTGTGTTGGGGGAGGGGGGGTTCTTTCCACGATGTTATGACTAAATTTGAGAGGATGGTTCCGATTTGCAATACAAACTAGCTCCGTATGAAAAGACTAAAAACAAAATAACTTAATGTATCCGCTTGCATCGCTAATCATTGATCGTTTTAACCTACACTGGTACCATTAATGGAAGTTATAAAATACTGCATAAATAATTGTACAAAAACACATTAATGTTACTCAGACCTAAAAATAACTTTCCTGCGACAAATTGAATCTGGAAAAATCTATTTTTAACAATATTAGACTAAAGAGTGGGTGGTATACAAACATACTTAATGTAGCTGGTTATGATCAAAGTTAAATATTTTATGTATCGTATGTACCGTGGTTGGCTGCTTGCTTTAGACTCCTATCATAATTGTTTCATTCCTTAAACACATTCCAACAGTTGTTGTTTTTAGTCAGCTTTTATATACTACATACATCCGTTTACAAGTCAACTCAACAAGCGTCGTAAAAAAAAGTTGTAATAAAAACAAATGAAAGAAAACCAGTTTTAAGCGATCAAAAAATGTACGGCTGGCCTACAAGAGCCGCATAAATTAAAGACGGTATCTATCAAATCAATTAGATCATAAAAAAACCAACATTAGTTTTTGTCTGCAATCAAAGCATCGACACGAGAGTTTTGACAAATGTTGTGGGGTATAAAAAACCACGACGTCAACACATCAAATACCTGTAGAGCACACCTGCAGTGGTGGTTTTTAACTGCGGGGGTGGGGAATGAGGGGTGGGGGAATACGGGGTTGAGCTTTAACTGGGGGTGGGGGAATTAAGGGTGGGGTTTCAACTGAGGGGTGGGGGGATAAGTAGTGTGGTTTTAACTGCAGGGGTGGGGAAATAAGGGGTGAGGTTTCAACTGAAGGGTGGGGGGGATAAGGGGTGTGGTTTTAGTTGCGCGGGTGGGGGGTATAAGGGGTGTGGTTTTAACTACGGGGGTGGGGGTATAAGGGGTGTGGTTTTAACTACGGGGGTGGGGGTATAAGGGGTGTGGTTTTAACTACGGGGGTGGGGGTATAAGGGGTGTGGTTTTAACTACGGGGGTGGGGGTATAAGGGGTGTGGTTTTAACTACGGGGGTGGGGGTATAAGGGGTGTGGTTTTAAATGCGAGGGTGGGGGAATTAGGAGTGTGGTGGTGTGGTCTTGGATGAAAAGACAAGTAAGATGAGGGGGGGGGGGTAGGATTAATATTAGCAATACGATTCCTTTTTCACATATTTCCCTTGTTAATGTATGCACAAACAAAAAAATGTATATTAGTTTTCAGCACATGTTAAGCCCCCCCCCCCCCCCCCCCGTCCGTTTTAATTCTGTCTCCGTCCACTCACCTATAGAGCGCTGTCCTTCTTTAGCCTGTGTCAACACCACTCTAGCGGGGCCCTTACACGCAGATTATTATTTCCATACACGCTTCACACTCGTGAGTAGAAAAAATCCTGCACGTATTTCTCCAAAAAAAAAATCCCTTTTAAACGATCACCCTTTTAAAAAGATTCCAACGTTCTAGTGTAGTCACAGAGATTAAAGGACGTATTTTTTTACGTAGCCAGCATTCTGATACCCGATGTATGTTTCGTATTTTATTATGACCCCCGTATCCACCAGGGGTCGGGGCAGCTATTGAGGGCCCACAAAGGACCGCTCGACTGACTCAGTTAGACCTGTCAACAAGGTGGGCTTTTGCCAAAATATCATTAAGGACGTACGGTCTGAGGGCTATTGAGGCGAGCTCTTCTAGGCTATAGATGGCGCTAGTTCGTTCGTTGAAAGGGTGGGGGGGGGGGGGGGGGGGGTTAATATGAAGAGAGGGGGGGGGGGTTGTATTATGAACGTTGAAAATTTTCGTTAAATAAATAAATTCTAGGTTGAAGATTTATAATATTTCAATCAGCAGATTGTGATTTAAATTTCTGTTGTTGTTGTTTGTTTTTTTAACTTTTACATATACTTTTTGAACACAGCGCAACTCCATAAAGAAGATTATAAGTTTCATTTTAACCTTTTCATTTGACTAAAATATTTTCACCATTTAAACGAAGCCTTTTGGTTAAAAACTCATGTATCATAGGCGATGTTTTCTTCACTAATTGTGAGAAATCAACAAGGCTGCGAGTAAACCAAGTCGTCAGTCGCTACCCAGACAAGGTTTAATCCAATTAACCACAGGCTAATTAGGTTTCATTTAATCAAAGCAGACACCATTTAATACAACCAACTCAATGTTAACGAGACACCATTTAATACAACCCAACTAAAGGTCAACCAGACACCATTTAATCCAACCAACTAAAGGTTAACGAGACACCATTTAATCCAATAAATCTCAGGCTAGCCGGACACACTTGACTGACTACAGACTACCTAGACACCAGCTAGCTCAGGTAATCAGCGGCCACTCGGACACATGATACGGTTCACTGATTACAAACTAACCAACAAATATTCACTACACGCGTTTTTAAAAACTTCATCTACATTCACCCGCGACAAAAGAATTTTTGAACAGACCGTCCAACGTATCAGATTCAAGATGCCATCTCAGCCGGTCTTTGATATTCTCGAACATTCCCCCCCCCCCCCACCCCCGTACGTGACGTCACATGACCAGGGACGTTCAAGTATAAACTTGTCTCATTGTCCCATTGTCCCTATGTTGTGTTTATCCGGATATTCCCGTTTCAAATATTCTACTGAACCTATACCAAGTGACAAAGGTTCCATAACTCACTAGCATTATGTCGGGAATAACATACACACGTACATGAATATACGGAGTTAAGTACAAATAATAATCATTTAAAAAGTTTTTAAAAACCCACGTTTTCTGATTGAACTAAAAAGTAGAAAATAAATGTTATACATCACAATAATGCAAGCGATCACTCTACTATAAGCGATGAAAAACGTGGGGCGCCGAAGTAAAAGTTATATTACTATTGATTAGATAATACTATTGACTTTTATTAGGGAGCTTGTAGAGAGTCAACAGTATTAGAAACTGTAAGAAAATCACGGCGCCCCACGTTTTTGATCGCTTATAGTAGAGTGATCGCTTGCATTATTGTGATGTATAACATTTATTTTCTACTTTTTAGTTCAATCAGAAAACGTGGGTTTTTTAAAACTTTTTAAATGATTATTATTTTCTACTTTTTAGTCTTTGTCTGTTTGTTTGCATTGAAATCTTGCTATCGATTTTATCTTTTCACTTTTTTTTGGGTAAATGAAGACAATTCGTAAAAAGACAACTCGTAAAAAACGAGAGACCCTTTCTTCTTCGGTCTCAATCGCAAGTGAATGATTGTCAGAGGTTAGTTGATAGCGGTTAGGACGAGGGCTGGTTACTGACTAGAACACATAGATTTGAACCCGTGTCGAGTGGGATAGCAATCGTGTGCCCAACCACTCGACCATATCGTCTCCCCCAAACTGGCCTACCTCCTGTAAGTTTAAACTCGGTCCAAACTAAATTATCTGCCCCTAAGCCTGTGGCGACGTGGGATCGTTCGCTTCACTGCGCGCGAGGTACGCGTCGCTCGTTTTTTTTCTAATGGCTCGCAGAGGAGAATTATATATATAGATTATATAGCGGTCTAAAATGCTCAATAAAATGTTTCCATTTATCAATTTAGTAATAATAACTATTGAATATTCTATGGTCATCCAAAAGAAAGCTTCCCTGAAAATTTCAGCGCGCTAGCTAACTGGGAAGTGCCAGCAATTTCGATCGCAAGATTGGATTGGAAAAACAGACAAAACAGACAAACAGAGAAAGCAAGTTAAAGAAAACGTGGGAACATACAAAGTAGTGAAGCCACCTGTCATAAAGGTATAAAGTCGTAATGGAACAAATGTACGAAGGTATAGATTTTTACGGTATAAAAGTTAAAGTCTATAAAAGTACAGGTTTATAGGGGACAAAGTCTATAAAGGTTCAGATTTTTAGGTATAAAATTATAAATCTATCAAGGTATACAAAGTAAATGTTAACATTCATCATCGTCTATAAAGGTATATTATGTAGCTGGTAGAAAAGTTACATTTTCGGTCCTATTAAACAGTCAATATAGCAGATGAAGTAGAGTTTATGTACCGTCAGCTGTACGCCTAACCGAGTTGGTATATAAGTTGGTACACATTTAAATAAATGTATACACATATCGACGAAAAAAAAAACGCTCTTACAAAGCTCAAGCAAGACCATCACAGTGATGACGTTTATTCACAGTGTGTATACCATCATAGTGATGACGTGTATTCACAGTATGTATACCATCATAGTGATGACTTTATTCACATTGTGTATACCATCATAGTGATGACGTTTATTCACAGTGTGTATACCATCATAGTGATGATGTTTTTTCACAGTATGTATACCATCAGTGATGCCGTTTATTCACATTATGTATACCATCACAGTGATGACGTTTATTCACAGTGTGTATACCATCATAGTGATGACGTTTATTCACATTATGTATACCATCACAGTGATGACGTTTATTCACAGTGTGTATACCATCATAGTGATGACGTTTATTCACAGTGTGTATACCATCATAGTGATGACGTTTATTCACAGTGTGTATACCATCATAGTGATGACGTTTATTCACATTATGTATACCATCACAGTGATGACGTTTATTCACAGTGTGTATACCATCATAGTGATGACGTTTATTCACAGTGTGTATACCATCATAGTGATGACGTTTATTCACAGTGTGTATACCATCATAGTGATGACGTTTATTCACAGTGTGTATACCATCATACTGATGACGTTTATTCACAATGTGTACACACCATCTGCAAGCATGTGTATATGAATTTATGCATAAAACAATCCTGCACATAAAATGCACGAATTCGCCATAACTTAAAAAGGGGGGGGGGTGTGGATATGATTTCGCCATTAACCCTCCAAGGATCAAGGATAGGACTGTTGAAGGTATTGTGTTCCACTAAGGGTAGCTGCAAATACTACACTCGGCACAAACGCTTTAAGCTGCAGCAATAAAGGGCCCTTTCACAGAGACAGCGGGCTATGGCCTCTTGCTGGGCTTTTTGTCACGTTCTTAGGCTCGTCCTGGGGGCTTTTTAATACTTTTATAGATTTGTTGTGTGGGCTTTTTGATACTTTTATAGATTTGTTATGTGGGCTTTTTGATACTTTTATAGATTTGTACTGGGGCTTTTTGATACTTTTATAGATTAGTTATGTGGGCTTTTTGATACTTTTATAGATTAGTTATGTGGGCTTTTTGATACTTTTTATATATTTGTCCTAGGGCTTTTTAATACTTTTATAGATTAGTTATGTGGGCTTTTTGATACTTTTATATATTTGTCCTGGGGCTTTTTAATACTTTATAGATTGGTACTGTGGGCTTTTGATTTATCCTGTGAGTTTTTTAAAACACAGATTTGTCCTGGGGGGGGGGGGGGGGGGGTTGTTAGCTGTATTTGTATATTTTTCCGTGAGCTATTACAAAAATTATGTTAAAAAATAATTAAATAATTTGATCTATTTGGTTTAAAGGCCTACTTACAAAACATTATCTTTAAAAAAAAAAGAGAGAGAGATGATTTTAAAAAAGGAGATTACTTGAAACAATTAAAATTCAGTTCATCCGTCTTGGAGGGAAAAAATGTTAAAACTTGTTTTCGAAATCTAAATAAGATTTCGATGCTGTTTGACAGAATTTTTGACGACCATTTTTTAATATTAGTGCCGGACAAAGGGCCGTATTCACCGCGGGCCTCCCCCGGTACGCCGTCCTATTCAGGACGGATATTATTCGCCGCTCTAGAGGGGCCTTTCAGGTTATGATTCATATCCCATGGAAGAAATGTAACAGCATTCACACATGAGCTACGGCCTATTCACCAGACGGCTGTAGCCTCTACCCCATCGATACGTCCCCACCCCCACCCCCTGTTTTATTTAAAGAAATGAAACTTATGTATGTGGTAGAAAAATATAAAGTACAGACCCCCACCCCCACATACACACACCTTTTCTTTAAACCCCACTCCAACTTCCTCCCTGGGGAAAATAGTTTAGGTAACTAAAAAAGACCCATAACACCCCCCCCCCCCTTCTATGTTTTTTTCTTAACCTACCTGACACCCCTCCGGTACAAAATAAGACGATCCAGTCTAAGTGGTAAGGACATTGAAATGTTTTCAAATGCTAATAGTATCACGTGGCTCAATCAACTTTAAGACCGGTTATACATTTGTCTCAAATATAAAATGGGAGGGGGTTGTAGGGGAGGGGGAATTTAGGCCTCTACGACTTCTGTGGCTACATTTCTTTGCCACGAAGACCCAAAATACTTGTTTTCTTTTCTGGATAGGCGATTTCTATGGTGCACCGGCGTTGTCTTATTTTCTGGATAGGCAATTTCTATGGCACGCCGGTGTTGTTTTATTTTCTGGATACGACCTCTACGCTTTATTTTTTTAAAGGTAACAAAATGCCATCCGTGTTAGTGTATATGACAGGCCACAATTTAATCAAAACATCCCCAGCTTCGGTGCCTGAGAAAGGACATAATAAAGGTCGAGATAGAGAATAGGGGGTGGGGGTTGGAACAAAAGGAAGGGGGAGAGGAGATGGTTACCTCCCCCCCCCTTTTTTTTACGGGTACGAAGACTAAATCCTTTTTAATATATCTATTTCTACACACCTTGTATGGTCGGGCTGTGTGGGGGGGGGGGGGGGGTAGTGACGGACCCTAGTGTGTGTCCGACTCAACATGTCGGCCTCAACATTTCGGCCTTCATGCGTCGACCTAAATGTGTCAACCTTCATGAGTAGTTCTTTAGAGACAATATTAAAAGGATTTACGGTAAACTAGTCTTGAGAGCCTTAATGTAGAGATCTTCAGTAGCAATTCTATAGGCACACACACACACATACACACAAACACACAAACACACCGACCCACATTCTACCAACGCCGTACAGTAAGATCGGCCACGTGAAAGAAAAAAAATGTATCATTGGTCTCCTAATAGAATGGCGTGGGCACTCATATCTGCATTTGTGAGGAGTGGTGAGTGGGGGTGGGGAGGGAGGGAGGGAGGGGGTGCTGCCATCAAATTTTAATAACTGTAGGAAATAATAGCCCTGCTCGAAAGGTACGCCGCCACGGTGCACAGAAGACCGGGACCAAGACGAGGGCTGTGCTCAAGAACGTCTTCTGAGTGTACTTCTTGTTCGAAATTAATTTTTATTTCAATGAGACGCCTTCTCATACCCACCCACCCCGCCTCGTTTAGCGTGCTAGGGGCAGAGTAATTATAAACTTATGTCCGTTTCAGGTACGAATGGTTATGGGATAGTATGAATGATGGCGTTGTGTGGTGATTTTTTATGATGGTGGTTGGAATACATGATGGCATTGTGTTAAGAACAGGATCTAAGGTGATATCTGGTGACACACACTATATCAGGTGACACACGATGGTGACTGACACAAATGCTTGATTTTAAACAACTGGTTGAGTTGATATTTATAAAGTGGGATAGCGTGGCTGGATGGTAGAGCGAACGAGCGCTAACCCGAAAGTTTCGAGTTTGGATCCCGAGCTTGAGTCAATAGGAAGTCCCTGAGTCCATCCAAGTCTAGCAAGTAGTTGAATAAAATTAGGGAAAATATAGGTGCTGAGGCTACGGAAACAAGTGAACTCTACTTCCTTTATCCCATGGACCGCTAGGTCTGACAATGTAACTTGCCATACAGTCAAACCAGAAGAGCATACGAGACAGCTGACCGGTGTCGAATCACTCGAGTAAACTAAATCCAAAACAACATATAACTACATCATATAGAATTTGGTGGGGGTTGGGGGGGGGTCGGGGGGGTCGGATAAATGTAAAACTTGGAAGCTAATTAATACATTTTAAAAAATCAATTAATTAGTACGCGATAGATTGCTAAATGGATTCGACCTCTTTTGTCAGATAGCCATGGTCTGGTCATTCACCCTGACTTCGTCTATGGAAGCCGACCTCATGTATGCTGACCATACCGTCACGTGTCCACGTGTGATTAGAACATGTGTGATGTCCCAGTGTGTAGTGATCACGTGTGCAATGACGTCATGCGTGTATACATGTGTAGAGACAATTAGTGCCACGTCGTAGCGAGCGTACATTGTACACAACTGGAGAGATGGGGGGGGGGGGGATTGTAGAGAGAATTTGGAGATGGAAGCAGTTAAATATATTGTTCAGTTAGCTATTGCAGTCTCCTGTAACAGTACTATACAGTACCGTGTCTACTAGGTTATGTACTATAAAGTACCGTAAACATTGGGACGTGTACTTTACTGAACAGTGAATATACAGTCATTTTTAATACAGTCCACGGGATATGGTGTTATGTATAATACCGAGCGTGAACATATACTACACAGTACTTCCAACATTACGTCATGTACTATAAAGTGCTGCCAACATTACGTCATGTACTATAAAGTGCTGCCAACATTACGTCATGTACTAAACAGTACTGTCAGCATTACGTCATGCACTATAAAGTACTGCCAACATTACGTCATGTACTGTACAGTACTGCCAACATTACGTCATGCACAGTGCCACACAACGACCCACGGGTTGTATTGGTTCGTGACCACTCGAGTGCGACGGTTCACGGTAGCCCAACCTTGATCCCTTTCTCCCATGGTTAGCCAAGCCGAAATTTCATTGACACACTTCACAGGCCTGAGTTGAAACACAAGCGCCGTGAGGCCACTGATCTATAACGACAAATATTGACGTGAACCTTAGCCCCGTTTGATCACACGGAGGCTTCTCAGTTGTAAGATTTACTATATGCGCCTAGGGCAGGGATCAGGGACTCCAAGTGTGTAGTGTTCAGATCTCGCATATGTGCTGTGTGTAGGTTTCTTAGCGTGTCTGTATATTGGTGTTCGTTGCTTGCTCATACATATGTGGTGGATATTTTGTATTTAGCCATTATTATAAAGCAAACAGTGTATATATTCATATATATATATATATATATATATATATATATATATATATATATATATATATATATATATATATATATATATATATATATATATATATATATATTTCAAGTTAAATGTTAGTGTTTATGGCTATGTTTAAGGAATTGGAATTCTTTTCAACGGGTTGTCCATAGGATCCCTCCACATAGCAGGACACCATTGGTCTAAGCCCTAACTAAACAGTGGAATCAGGCTCGTCACAGTTCACCTACATAAAGGACAACCTATTATATGGCCGTCACGTGGTACATCTATGCAGCAGGTACCGTGTGAGCAATGGTCCCTGGAAGTTGTAAGGTCGCGCGGAGCTAGTTTACCTGGAGCATTGTTATTTTTTTAAATGTAATGCAGCGTGCACACTTTGGCTCTATAAGGTAATGTTGGTCGCAAACCACATCCAGACATGCCGGTATTTATTTTTAGCTTATGATCATGAAATGTAATTAAGTTATAATGTCATAGTACGTATATCACGTCAATTTTTGCGTTATTACCCCCCCCCCCCTTTTTTTTTTCTCTCTAATCGGAGTTCTATCGACTCAAGTGTTGTAAAGACTACCGAAAGTTTACCAATTAATACAAATATTTTCGAGGGCGACAAAAAAACTAAATCCACCCAGAACGATTTTGTTTGTGTCATCGCTTTTATCATCCACTCCATCGCTCTCTCCTTGGGTCTAGCGGGATGTGTCACCTGAACAGAGAACACATACGGCTGATAAAACAGGTATAGAACACCTTTTACAACCCATCGTCTAAACACACTAAAATAATCAAATAAAATAATCTTTCTTTTGAAATACAGTCATTTTAAAACGGTGGTTCTTTGGAGGAAACTGATACCCAAGGTCCGGGTTCTTGAGTTTGTCCACATTTGTGAACACCACAATACCAACTGATCGAGTGATTGTTACTACCTAGATTAGTTATCTCCCCTATTGATAATGAATATAGTAATCTATCAGTTAATTATTAATTGCTAAATTAATATCTAATTAGACTGCTTTGTCCAGGGAAACGAGCTTATCAGGAAAGATTGACAGAATTCGGTTCATTAGAAATGAGCGGATTGAAATTTCGATAACAATGGATCCCACATATAATCAAACAAAATAAGTGTTACTTAAGAAAAAGTGAAATAAGTTCTGATAGTTACATTATACTCACTCAGTATGGACCAAATAAGGAATAACCTCTTTCGGAATTGAACTGATCTGAAACCTTATTTTCACAATTAAAAGAATCAAACTTTCACTTCTATTCTCAAACCACAAACATCACTTAACAGTGCTCGTTTAACGATTACAACCATGCAATCTATGAAGTAGAAAGATATTTGTTTCAGCTACAATACTTATGGTTTAATAAATACATCGGGATCTATTTTAGGTTATTTTTTTATACTCAAAGTAAAAAAATAAAAAGGAAAATATAAACAGGTACTGTTAACAACGTGTTTACACAGAATCTCACCCCACCCCACCCAAACTTTAAATTAAAACGTGCAGCACTTTTCTTAGCTCTGTTCTAGTCTTTGGAACAAAAAACGCGATAGCAGATATGATCACTAGGCCAAACCTTCCGCAACACGCAAGAAATGAAAATAATTACCCAAAAATCCAACCTTTGTTAAAAAACCGGAAGCGTATGTTACCTCGCTGAATAGTTTTCTTACTCGGCGTCCCCTCGTCTTTGATCTCTATCTTTGAGTACATCTCGCGACGCTGTAGACATCCTATATATTTGTAAACATTTAATTTGTTTACTTGTTAGAAGAGTTAAATACGGCGAGGTTAATTATTAGACCGCACCGCGCTTACTTTAGGACGTCACGATATAGTCTACGGGTATATGGTAAACAAGGGATATAGGCCACGGCAACATGAGAAATAAGTGAAATGGACAACAGGCAAAATGATAAGTTACAGATGTCGTCCATAAGTTCATGATAAGTAACCGATGTCGTCCACGGGTACATGAGAATTATGTGAAAATATATCGCTGTCAATACTTGGATGTTTGGACAGCCGTGCTAGGGACCACAATCTAACAGACCACATGACTTTGGGGACCACAATCTTACCCACCATATGACTTTGGGGACCACAATCTTACACACCACATGACTTTGGGGACCACAATCTTACACACCACATGACTTTGGGGACCACAATCTTACACACCACATGACTTTGGGGACCACAATCTTACACACCACATGACTTTGGGGACCACAATCTTACACACCACATGACTTTGGGGACCACAATCTTACACACCATATGACTTTGTACAATGTATGTAGTTTACAGAATGGTCGCACGGCAGGTTTACGACTGCCACGCAGCTTTTTGTGGGGCTTCGGTCCAAACAAAAGCTGACCAAACGAACGTTGGTGTGGACAAAAGAAATTGCTGGGTGGAAACATTGGTACCCCCCCCCCGCCTTAGTATCTCATCGTAACACTTTAGCTAACTATATAGGTAGGCAACATCATTACAGGTAGATGGTATAAGATCCAAAAAAAGTGTGTCATCTTGTTAACACGGGTCTGACCTACGGTCAAGCAAGCTTTAAGTAGGTCATATTTTCAATCGACAGTGTTTAAGTAGGTCACATTTTCAGTCAGTCGTGTTTAAGTAGGTCACATTTTCAATCAGCCATACACACCAAGACGTTGACACCAGACGAGTCCATGTTTTCTATAAATAGCTCAAAGCTTATTGATGAATGTATGAAAATATTTTCAGGTTCTTTTGACGCGGCAAATTACAAAACACCCCGGGCCCAGGGCTGACCGTCGGGTAATGACCCTCACCTGGACCCCCCTGTGGGGGTCGGTCTAAACAGACCGCTGTCTGATCGTCCAGAGAGAACACAATGGTCACTTTTGTGAAGCGCCACGCCCCTCCCCCCTCTCGACATATTGTCGACTTGACAGCACCTTCAGCCTTGTGTAGATCTAGAGTTCTTCCACAAGCCTAGTTCTCGTATAACACACTATGTAGCACACGGTATGTGTAACACACTCGGATTTGCTAGGTGTATGTGGCACATGGGGCTCAACACGCGTGTTATAACACATCTGCTGTAAGACACCTACTGGCTCAACACACCCAGTCAAATACACATAGTCCAACACACCTTGTCCAACACACCTTGTCCAAAACACTTTGTCTAAAACACCTTGTCTAAAACACCTTGTCTAAAACACCTTGTCTAAAACACCTTGTCCAAAACACCTTGTCTAAAACACCTTGTCCAAAACACCTTGTTTAAAACACCTTGTCCAAAACACCTTGTTTAAAACAAACCTAGTATATCACATGTATAAGCATGAAATAGCAGTTAACCAAAAGTATACATTTCAAACACTGCCCGAATTGTTTGTTACACAGCGTTTAAAAAAGAAAACAGATCTTTAATGGTATCGAAACTTGATGTTTTGAACAATCCTATTGTAGGCGATGGATCAGTAAATTATTTGATACACCTTAATTGTTTACCCCAACAGGTAACCAGGTAAAATTTTTCTTCTTATCAACAGTTGTCTACAGTACCTAGATCTGATGGGCAGACAGGCACGACATGACGGTCCGTCAAAACAATCCGTGTCTATCAGACAAGATACGACGTCCGTCAAAACAATCCGTGTCAGACAGAAATCAACACACACAAACGCTTACAAATGTATCTCACAGACAAGTTGGGATAGACAGACATTCATTGTGTGAACTAAAGACAACTAAAAACGAACTTAGACTAACACAGACAGACTAAAGACATCCAAAACAGACTAAAGACATCTAAAACATACAAAGACAACTAAAACAGACTGAAGACACATAAAACAGACAGACTGAAGACATATAAAACAGCCAGACCATAGACAACTAAACCAGACAGTCATTCTATATGTGTCACCTTAAAGACGTAAACAAAGTGTTGGGTATAGTGGCTATTACTGCCGTATTCCGACTGTTACTGCCGTATTCATTTCACCAGAGCCGTGCCTCTACCCAAGACCTCACACAGCCGGAAATTGCCGGACATTTTAATGGCGTTAAAAATACACAAAAAATCCTGAGTGCGATACAGTACTGGCCGGGGGTACGGTGTCGTGTAAACTATCAACAGGAGAAAAAAGATCCCAGCTGATGGAGAGAGATAAGAGAGGAGCGACACCGTATCGTGTTCAACTGGGGTTGAACGTGAAATGACCGGTGGCGAATTTGATCTCAAATGTTTTGGTCAGAGTCAGACTACTCGGCATGTTATAACATGACTAGGTGGCCAGATACAGGCCAACAAAGTATTACCAAATAAAAAGACAAAGTGACCAAAAACAACATAACTAAGTGGCCTAAGAAATATTTGCCAACCATACATCACACCAAAAGCTCTTAGTAGTATCGTCCAAATAAGTATTATTTTAATTCCTACATTTATAACTATACAATTAACTAAGTACATATAACATAATTTCTATTGAAGTATACTTTTTATAAAACCAATTGTTAATATTAACTACTAATTTGATACCTATTACAATACCTATCATTATAACACTAGTACATTACCTATTAGTTATAATACCTCAACTGTTTTAATTCAATGATCAACGGTCAGGTAAATCCCACCAATAATCCAAGTCTCCTAATCCCCCTACTAATCTACAATGTTAGTAGGAAAAAAGTCACCATCTAAACGGCGAGGGTTATGTTAATATGTGGCCCCGGGGCGAGTCACCCTGTACCTGTAGGTCAACATATGCTTAAATTTTAAGTTCAAATTAACATAACAGCCGCGTAGAAAGTGAGGAGAGGTTGTTAAAATTGTAAAGTGTACATTTTATAATGCTGACCAGTTGGTCAATTTATGCTTAAATATTATGTTAAAATTAATATAACAGCCACGTATAACGTGAGGACAGTTTGTTACAATTGTATGTCGTACTTTCTATCGGCATATGTGCGACCGATGTATCTACTTAAGTTTTAAGGTTTCATTTTAAAAAGTTAATTAACACAGCGACGCATAAAAAGATGACAGTTTGGTGTACATGTGATATGCTTACTAGTTGGTCAACATACGCTTATATATTTTGTTAAAATTATTATAACAGCCACGTATAAAGTGAGGACAGTTTGTTAAAACTGATGTCATTCTTTCTACGGGCTACGGGCATATGTGCTGACCAGTAAATCAACATATATTTTAAGGTTTTATTTTTTTTTTAAAGTTTAGAATTAACATAGTCACGCATATAAAGATGACAGTTTGTTTAAAGTGTATAATGTACATTCTATATGCCGACCAGTTGGTCGACATTTGATTTGGTGTTTTCAAAGTTTAAAATAAACAAGCATAGTTTGAGAACAATTAGTTAAAGAAGTATGTTGTAAAAATATGCTTTGGGTTTTTTAAGTTTAAAATTAACAAAACAGCCCGGCATAATGTGTGGAAAGACAGTTAAAATAGTAGGTTGTACATTCGATACCTTGACGCCTGGGTCCCTTTACCATGGGGAAGAATCTCTGGTTGGGGTACCTGCCTTCAACTCGGGGTGGGGGTCGGGGTAGTGGGGGTTAAAGGTAACAGGGCCGGGTGGCTCACGTTTCCAGCCAGGGCCCTGTGCGGCTCTAGCTGGGATAACTCTGGTAGGAAACAATGACTAAGTGGTCTCCCCCTGACGTAGGTGTCACCAGCCACAGGACATAAAACAGGACATTCGATCGACGGACGAGCCAGGACGAATGTATCCGTGGACGAGCCACGACGATATATCGTCCTTAAAGTATTAACGCTTTGAAACCCACAAAACTGGCAGCGTTTATAAAATATTTTTTACCCGGCTCGTATTCTAAGTGTTAAAAATAAATGTTGCATCGTGAAATACTGGGTGAAAATGTGTATGAGGTATTGTGTGGGGTTATGTGTAAAGCACCAGTAATATTGTTATATTTTGTTGGTATATTGGGTGTTGTGTATGCTATTATATTACATTGCTTAAAATCTCCACATAAAAAGATGAGTCCAAAGATCAATAACAGTACTGATTGGAAAACATGCCAAGAGCAACGGTTCTGGGGTGACACCTTCTATGTATCATAAACATGTAGATAATCTAAAGCTAAGATTTCTCTATTGTGGAGATGCTAAAAATGTGTCCAAATGTACAGGCTGGGCATTATTAAATGTCTAGAATGGACACATCTTTTTTACCAAAACCGACAAACAGAACATAGAATTAAAAAAAAATAACTTAATAATTTCAACTATTAGAAGAAGCGGAAAGATGTATTAAAATTCTTCTATGTTGGAAATCATTACAAAAGGCTATTTTTTTTATAATAGTCTGCGGTTAGTAAAAAAATGTACGCTAAATTGATTTTGGCATTAGCTATCGATTTTAGTACTCGTAGGTTACGTCCCTTCTCTATTAAATAGCGAGCTACAAATCGTGACATAAGGGGAACTAACAATATTATTGAGTAAACAAATGAATACATTAAGCGAGGGCACTTCTGCCAGTATTTAAAAATTCCAACACAACAATACTCCCTGTAGTTGGAATGAATACACGACGCGGTCCAAAATTCTTTTTGTTCATAGTTAAACAGGTAGGGTTAGGTTTAGGATTTGAGAGCCTTTCAGTATAATTTTTTTTTAAAAGTCCGAATGTTATTACAGTATAAGTAGGTACTTGAAAAAATTGTAAAAACCTTTTTGTGAAAGTCGATACGTCGAACGTCTTTTATTCACAGAAGTAACTTTGTTTCGTTGTGTTGTTAAGTTTGCTGGGGTTTTTTTTTCAAATTTCAACTGCTTAAAATAGTGCTTTAAAAATAAATTTGGCTTGGACAATGCTTAAAATAGTGAGTTTTCTGTTCAACAAATCTAAAATAATCAAATATAAATAATAAATAATAATAAAACATCCAACACTTTAGTCATATCCGACAAGTACCCTATCAACACTACCTAAAATCCATTCGCTGATATTCCTATCCTACAGTCCCACGGAAAGATCCCCATCGACAGATGGCTCCCAAAGTTAAAACGATCATCGAACCGATCTAAAGCTGAACTTGGTAAAGTAATTTAGGCACGGCGAATAAAGTATCGATGGGAATCGATTATGGGGAAAAATAATCGTTGAAAATTGCGACAAGTAATAACTTTCTGGGCCTGACAATAGGGGACCACATGTAATCGATTATGCTGCTATATTCGATGCATTATTAACTGACTGCAACAAAGGGGCGTCGAGGGGGCGCGGGGGGCGTCGAGGGGGCGCGGGGACCGTCACGTGACCAGAAACAACGGCTCACAGCGGTACGCACGAGAGGGCTGCTCAGTTTTACTAGCGTGAGTGGCCTCAATCGTCTGCACGATTCCCCCCGTCGAGGTCACGGGGATTTGGTTCTGCTGCAGTTTGACAACTCAGGTGGGGTGACCCTGAAAGGTCACTCACACGACGCGAGGTCACTGACACGATACAAGGTCACCCTCACGACCTTGTTGTGGAACATTAGGTCAACAGGTTGTCATGGATTTGCCCAATTGCTTTATTTTTTCCTTCTCTAAAAAGTTTCGGAAGCCGATACATTGAGAAGACATCCACAATATCACCGATATGTTTCACACATGTGAAATTAGCGACGTCTTAATTTTACTGGGACCTTTTATTTATTTTATTTTTATTTAGCTGTATGAAAACATTAACCAAACAATATTGAAATAAACACATTTTTTCTCTGAATATTTTCCAGTCTCTGATATGTGACCTAGTCACCGATTTGAAAAATATAATTTAAAAAAAAACTTTTGGGGGAAGGGGCTGAAAATTTTGGAGTCATTTAGCTGCAGCACAGCCAGCCTGTTTATACCCCACCTATAGCTGCAGCCATGAGCTGAATAAGAAGAAATGTATTTGAAGAGAAAGAATCTACATTCACAATTTCCTCACATTCTGTATTTAAAAATACTGCTGTGGGAGCAATGCACAGCAATGCACAACCTCAGCAACTTTAACAATGCGTCGGTCTGATGATCCCCCCCCCCCCCCCCCCCCAACCCCAGTTCCCGTGGGTTGAGGTAGGAAAGGGTGTGTGGTGAAGCTTGACGTAATTAAACTTAAAAACTCCCGTGCTACGGTTCAATTCTAGCAGTAAGTCACAAACAACACAAACGGGTCTGTTAATACAAATTCAAAAGGTGTATTGGTAAAACCGGGTTATCGCGAAAAAAACGTACATACACATAGCCTTAAGGATACACGCGAGTTACGGCAACAGGTATTCGGACAATGCGAGGGCGGAGTTGAGGGGATGTACGCACCGGGCGGCACTTCTTCTCAAGTAGTTACTGACAAGAGGGGGAGTGGGGTGCCAAAATCGTAAGACGGACGCCATAATGGTGTACAGCTACGGTAGCGGCGACATCGTGAGTGTGCCCCCAGGGAAAGGAATGTGTGGGTCCGCCTCTGAAGAACTAAGCACATTGAGAGTGTGTCCCCAGGGTTAGGAATGTGTGCGTCCGCCTCTGTAGAAATGAGCACATCGTGAGTGTGCCCCCAGGGTAAGGAATGTGTGGGTCCGCCTCTGAAGAACTAAGCACATTGAGAGTGTGTCCCCAGGGTTAGGAATGTGTGCGTCCGCCTCTGGAGAACTGAGCACATCGTGAGTGCGCCCCCAGGGTAAGGAATGTGTGGGTCCGCCTCTGTAGAACTGAGCACATGTTGGAGGGGTAGCTAGCAACTTTTTGGTTTGGATTTCAACATATGGATATTATAATTTTGTTTTTAATCCGTAACTTGAATAGAGCTTAATTTCTTCTGCCGATACAGCGGTTAGGGTCAGAGATTTAATCAAGATTAGGGTAAGAGTCAGGCAGTATTTCTTTCATAATTTTTCTTTCAGAGAAGGGGGCATTTGAAACATTCATGGGGGGGGGGGAGTGGACATGCTTCGAAGGGTAGTGCCCCCTTTCACACACCAACTCCCCCCTCCCTTACACACACACTCACACCCTACGCTAAGAGTTGCTTGATTGAAACTATGCGGCCATTTTATGGGTAGTTTTAATAAGCACCAACACAATATAAATGTAAGAAAAATATACTCAAATAAATTGAACAATAAACACGTTACATACCTGTACTTCTTAAATTTGTATTGAAACAATTTTAACATAGCACACGCCTTAAACTTTAAGTTATACATACCTCATACAAAATCAACATTCGCTCCCGCCCCATAACCCCTGGGGTGCCCCATAACACTTGTCATGTAAAGAAAGGGCGTAGTATAGAACAATCCAGACCACAAGTGGCCTTACTACAATAAACGTACTGTGGTAGTTAGTCCTATTGTGTACGGGCACCCTACGGGTACTCGGGTACAACATGGAAGTCTAGTGACATGTTTTGGAGCTTTTTGTCCTGTGTCATAATGTCGGGTTTCTTGGTAGGGTAGAGGCAACAAACATGATATAGACATGTTGCTGTGGATGTCTGTCGGTGCATGTGTCTGTGTGTTTGTCTGATTGTGTCTGTCTCTCTGGGTGTGTGTGTCTGATGTTGTGTGGGTCTGTGTAAATGCCTGATTGTGTGTGTGTGTCTACTTGATAGTGTGTGTGTGTGATTGATTTAATGATTGTGTCTGTGAAACCCGACACCTACTAGAAGAATCTTCAAGGCTGACAACAGACGTATCACAAACAGTCGAATACACGTTTCACACACAACAAACACGAGTCATTTATACATAAGACACATACAAACATGAGACACATACAAACATGAGACACATACATACATGAGACACAAACATGAGACACATACATACATCCGACAAGCAAAACATACATGGCAGGGATATGTAAATGTGACAAGTACACGACACACTTATGACATACATGACACAAAAACGCAACAAGCGACACACCTGTTTTGTGTCCTCCCCGATCCTTTGTGACACATCTGACGTCATCCACACATTGTAACACCTGACAGCTATTCCCCCACACACATAACAACATGCCCCACAACACACACAAGATTTCCTACACACAATTATAGGCCTACACACACGTGTCACAATCACACACAATAACTCCTAGACTAACACAAGTAAACACACACCACTTTAATGGATCGTCTCGTTCTTGTTACAATCTCAATTACACCACGGTGTTAATTAATAATTACTGATAATTATAAACGAAAAAAAATAATTGATATTTTGAAAAAATGTCTCTGTATAAAAACTAAGTATTGATGTTACACGATAGCTTGTATTAACTGTGTATTGGTTTTAAAGACGGTCACGAGATGGCTAGTTTATTATGTTGCAGGGGGGTGGGGGTGTGAGTCGTCCAATATAAGGACCGTGGGGTATGGGGGAGAAAGTTGTTTACATCAAAACCACAGCGTCATAGAACATGAGATTGTGTAATGTCTGGGTTATAAACAGTCATAGCCCCCACCCCCACCCCCACCCCCACCCAACCGTAGATGTATCTATCACGGATAATACCTTAGAATTTAATGCTGTGTATTACATTTGTTGATTTGTTTACATTACAGTGATTGTTTTGTATTATATCACATTTATTTATTTTGTATCACATTATATATATATATATATATATATATATATATATATATATATATATATATATATATATATATATATATATATATATATACAAATATATATTGTTTTCAATTACATTATGTATATTGTTTTATGATACTTTTGTATCACATTGATTTTTTAATATTACTTGTGTATTACATTGATTGCTAGTATTATATTGTTGTGTATTAGATAATGTATATTGTTTTATAATACTTTGTGTTACATTGATTTCTAATATTACTTTTGTATTACATTGATTGCCTAGTATTATATTGTTTTGTACTAGCTCCTCGACAGCTCATGTATCAAGAGCTGTGTTGGTTGAACACATTATTGTTTGTTGAGAAGGAAGGCTAAAATATGTATTTCACGAGAACAATTACTAAATGTAAATGGTTTCTAATTAGTTATTAATCAACATAACTTTTCATGCAATCAAACATGGAACTAATTAACTTTTGACACACTAGTAGGAAATTTAAAAAAAAACATTTGTAATATCTCACTTAAAATTATTTTACACCATCTATTCATTGCTGTTATTTTAATTGTCTTACGGTTTCATCCAATTAATGAACTTTAAATAATTAAATTATGTAACGATAGCTTCAGCAATACATTCCAATTATAATACAAAAATGTTCACCTAACATGCAAAACAATTCGTGTATCAAGCAACTAAGGTTGGAACTGCTTGAGAAATTAAAACACACCCCAATTACACAACGTCAAATGCCAGTGAAACGTTTTTCTTATAGCAAAGGTTCTCAACACAAGAAATAAATAGCTACAACCCTAACCCATCTCATGTCATTAGAACCGTTGGGATTATGTCAATTCGTGAAATTTTGTTGAGGTAATAAAACATTTTTTTATTAAACACTAAGAAATAGAATTCTAAGCTAAAAATATTTCAACATAACTATTGTATAGCTTACATATGTACTTAAAACTCGGCAAGTGACGAAAATTGATAATATTACCATTACATATTTTTAAAAACTTGTTCACCAAACGAATATTTAAATTATAAACGATGTTACAATTTTACTTTAAAAAAAGGTTTCAATTTCAACCAAACCATTTAAAACCGTCTGTTGCAAATTAAATTAAACGTTAGTTTGGGCTTTATATTTTTGGGCCTAAGTGAACCGTGTTGAAACATTGAGACTGGAGGTAAACCGAGGAAATGGCGAGTGCCGTGTGAGATTGGTGAGTGTCTTACCTTTGCTGTTCTTCATAGAGCTGCTGCTGACGTTGGTGAGCACGGTCAGGTTTGTGGGCTGCGCCATCTCGGCCAGCTGCTGGGCCAGGAGATGGTGCTCGAACATGGTCTGTTCTGGAATATTCCCAGGGTGCTGCCCGACCAGGGACGAAATCCGTGACGTCCCGGACAAGTCCTCCACCATGTTGAGGTCATCGCGTAGGTTGTGGTCACTTGCGCGAAGGTGAGGGTCATTTCCGCGAAAGATGTGCGCGTCGTCTGGGACGTACATCTGCTGGCCCAGGATCATCCCAGACGAGACGAGGTGAGTAGTAGAACCCGTCATGTGGGCTGGGTTCTGACTGCTGAGGTAAGTGGCGGACACAAGCATGGGGGGCGGGGACGACCCGGTCTGGGTGGGGTTGATGATTAGAGGATGCTGGGACGGCAGTTCGTGGAGGGTGTACGGCTGGGCAGACCTGACGTCATCGTCCTCCGGACTGGACGTGTCGCGGTGGTAGCTGGACCTGTTCTGGTCCTCGTAATGCTGCCGTCTCGCCACCTCGGCTTCTCGCTCCTGCTGCCTCTTCAACTGCTGCAAGTACTCAGCCTGGAGAATCTCCGTCTTCACGTGAACGATCGTCTCCGGCTGCAGGATCTCACACTTGACGGAATACGCCCGCTCTCTGTTGACATCGTGGGTATTGTTGTTGTTGTTGTGTTTGGGATCTGCGACACGGCTCATGGAGTCGACGGGCGGCGATGCGCACTCACTGGCGGGCGAGCTTCTACTGTCATCGCCGCCGCCCCGCTTGGCTGGGCTCACGGGCACCCCCCTCTTCCCCTGCTTCCCTGAGTGCTTCCTCATTCTCTCAGCGGCTGAGAATACCAGGTGATACGCTGTACCGAAACAGTCCACTGAACAACAGGTAAGTTTTCAAAACTACCAGAACTAATCTTCACAAGTCAACTAAATTTGTTCTAAAAACAATATAAGAATCCAGAAACGAAAATGCAACTCCTTTAAGTACAACACAAAATAAAACCGAATTTCAAAACATTTTAAAGTGTGTTTAAAACATTATCGACCCCCGTCCGTCGTATAACATAAACTTTCCAATCCAGTGGGCACAGTAATCACACCGCGTGAAGACGGATCGTAGCAGACGAACGGGCGAGCGTGGCGGGACCAGTGTCATGTCCTTCTTCGTCACAGGCCTGTGGCTACAGGTGGTATGGGACGGATTAACCCACACGAAAATAGGTCGCCAGTTTTTCTAGTTAAATCAGAGTTCAAACAAATTACTTTTTATCGAATTTTACCAGTACTCACAATCATGTTGGTCCCCGGTCCTCGAATCCGCCTCGTCTCGAATTTCACACAACTGAACAACACACCTCGGCACCCTGCGTGTTGAGAATATCCCTCCACCCGTGTTCGAGGTTATTTTTAGGCAATTGGGACACCAGCTCATATCGAGGCTCCACACACCCGTCAAAACTTTTCATGCCGCTTGTCACCAGCGGTTCGCATAACTCCGCCCCCTTACCCCCCCCCCTCTCTCGCTCAGCTCCCACACCTGCTATAAAATTGATTAATTTACCTTTTTGTTTTGTCTCTACCTTAAACAACACCACCCACGAACTTAAACCTCACCCTAAAAACTCTCGACCTAAATGATTCACGGTGTTTGAAGGCCCGGTTGACACGTTTAGCAGACGATACAGTTGACGGAAATGATGTCGAGGCCCGCGACACAGGTTTGTTGTGAACGATGTGCGCTGGGCCGCGACTAAGCACACGGTGGTCAAGTGAAGGCGGAGCGTGACCCGCGCATTCCGACTCGTGAACACGGGAAAACAATTCAAAATGGACATCAATACAATCTCGGGGTGGGGGGTTCGCTGGCCCTCGCCAACAGGCCTACATCAGCTGTTAAAATAGTTTTATTGTACTATGTAGTTCTGCTATACTGTATCTAATATAACCAATTTAAAAATATTTCTTAATCCTAGAACAGAACGTATTCGAATCAATGAAACGGTGGATTCTATAATGGGTTTAAATCCTTGTAGGGAGCAAAATCATTTGTGTATACTGAGGCTTTTGTATGCCCCGCGGCACTCGTTGTGTGCGTGGTGACTTGATGAATGTGTATCGTGTGCTATGTGCTCTCGGTTCGTAGTATATGTCAGAGGTTCTCAATGGGTTCATTTGTATCCTACTATGTGCTCTCGGTTCGTAGTATATGTCAGAGGTTCTCAAGGGGTTCTCTTGTATCGTACCATGTGCTCTCTATTCATAGTATGTCAGAGGTTTTTAAAGGGTTCTTTTCTATTTTACCATGTGATCTTGATACATGGTCCTATGTCAGAGGTTCTCAAGGGGTTCTCTTGTATCGTACCATGTGCCAGGGGCGGAACTACAGTGCCGCCAGACCCCGCAATGCGGGGGGGCCCACGCCATTTTAGGGGCCCATAGCCGACCATAATAAAAATTTTATAGTTACAAAAAAAATTCTTGCATTTTTGACTTGACGGTAAAAGCTTTTGTAAATAACAAACAGATCTACTACAGTTGTGATGTTATACAGTAGCTAACACATGCTGTTGCGTAAAAAAAATATATGTTTCATCTGTCGTGTGAAAGATAGGCAAACATTCAAAACCCTTCCATGACTTATTTCCCTTTTTTAAATAGTTAAATAGGGGTAATCATAAGCTCCTTTTAATATATTTGTACTAAAAAAATTAAAAAGCAATTTCTTCTCTTAATTATTATTTAAAAAAAAATAAAAGTTAACGACTGACATAGCATAAAAAGGAAATATATTTAAAACAAATAATATAAATACAAAAAAACATAAAAATAAACATAACACGAGAAACCATTACACATACAAAGCTTTCACGTTTTATATATTATTTTTTTTGACCGGCTCAATACTAGAGGGTCGGCTGAATTACAGCAAACGTATTCAATAAACTAGTTCTAAATTATAAATAAATAAATAAATAAAATAAAAACAGACCAATGCACTAACACACATGACATGTAATTTGTTTAAATTGAAAAATAAACACAATTTTTTTTCAAAACCCGATCAGGCCAGAAATGAGTATCTAATTTATAAGTTCTGTGTTTGTATATATATATATATATATATATATATATATATATATATATATATATATATATATATATATATATATATATAAATATATATATATATATATATATATATATACACATATATAAGAGGGGGGCCCAAAAAATTTTTTTTGCGGGGTGGCCCGTTTTTTCTAGTTCCGCCACTGCCATGTGCTCTCTATTCATAGTATGTCAGAGGTTCTCAAAGGGTTTTCTTGTGTTGTACCATGTGATCTTAATTCATGGTCCTATGTCAGAGGTTCTCTTAATGTAGTTCTGTCTTTCCGATGTATATTCCTGAAAGAGGTTCTCAAAGGGTTTCCCTTGTAGTGTATTAAGTGCTTTTGATGTATGTGTAAATGTAAGAGATTCTTACGATATCGTTATCAGTTATTTATTTATACATAGTTGCAGCGTACTTTAACGTGTGTGTGCTTGGGGGGGGAGCATTATTAGATAGTTGGTGGGGTCGGGACCACTAAATCGAAAAGTCCCGAGTTCGAACCTCCGGGCAGATGAGGCTCGATATACGAGGACAGCAACACATCTAGGAGAGACATCTCAAAATCAAACAACTGCTGCCTTGTTGTTTGTTCTTAGTTGGACCAAAGCTATGGAGATAAATCCAGATATAATGGTAGAGCGCTCGACTACCTGCCCGAAGGTCTAGAGGTCGTATCTTGATTCGGACTAGCGTCCCTGAGTTCATCCAGCTCTGGTGGGTACCTGGCTCACGTTGGAGAAACTAAAGGCGACCGGGCATAGTACAGGGTGAACGGAAAAACGAAACAGAAAAAAAGTTAGTTTTTGCTAGGAAAAAAAGTCACAGAAAAAAAAGTCACAGAAAAAAAAGTCAGAAAAAAATTCACAGAAAAAAAGTCACAGAAAAAAAGTTTCAGAAAAAAGTCACAAACATCTTTTTAGAAATATTTTTATTTATTTATTAAGAATTGTAAAATTTTGTATGTTTATTGTTGTGTGTTGTATTTTTTTTATAGCATAAATTATTTATAGACGTTAAACGTATTATCGTTAATATTAATTGTAAGTAAAAAATACTCTAAGATAATTTACACAACAATCTGAACTTTTACGTATTTAGTTAAATACGCGGTAGAAAAGTTAATTATAAAAGAAATTTAGGCACATCGTGTTTTGCATATATTTTGCCGTAGGCTATTCTCTGGTCGGCCTCTCCTTAGTAGGCATAGTCCGAACATGTTTTGTATTGTTGACGTTTTGTGTCAATGACAGCCTTTGAACCTTGTCGGCTTTCTGTTTTGATATTTAGTTTTGTTATGTAATGAGCGTGATAAATGTGGGAAGTAAAGGTGGTTGAACTAATCATAACTATTGTTGCGATGAGTTGAGGGCAGCAAGTCAGATGAACTAACCATTTCACAGTAATTTAATGTAGGTACTTAAAAAACACGATGAGAACCGTGAACTTTGGAGCATTCTATTAAATGCTATTAATATTATCTTTAACATAATTACAATCTACATACTTCATACTAAATATTTTTAGATGAATTATAATAATTAATATGCGTATACAACCTACACACATTACATTACATTTAATTAATCCTAAGTTTATTTGCACTCTCTAAATATTTAATACATAAAAGTATTAACAAATATCATGCAAATATATATTTGTGACTTTTATTCCTGTGACTTTTTTTCTCTGTTTTTTTTCCTGTGTTTTTTTTTCCTGTGACTTTTTTCCTACAATCTAGTACTGACCACACTATCCCTTCATATATCGAGGTCAAGAACCATCAGAATTCTGTTGTATCTGCCCAACGGATAGCTAGGTCTAAGAGTAATGTTTATTAATATATTTTTTTGCATAGGCACATCTAGGTATTATTTTTATTTTTATTTATAGTTTACTTGCAAGGGGGTGCTAAATTTATGTATGATTTTTTTTTTGGGGAGGGAGGCATTCAATTCCCACTCTAAATCTGCCCATTGGCATACAAATATGCATAAAAGAATGAAAGGGGTTGGGGGCAAGCAAATTAAATACGTAAAATATTAACATTAAAAAAGACAAACTGGCAATACATATGATTATAAAAAGTAATTTTACATTTTTCAAAAATTAAGGGGAATCCCCCCCCCCCCCACACATTTTCCCATCGGTCCCAAAAGCCCCCATATGGACAAGTTTCATGCTTGCTTCCTACTGTTATGATGGATAACCTGCCTTGTTGTAGTGTTGTGGTGGTGTAATGGTGTAATGGTGTAATGGTGTACTGGTGTACTGCTGTACTGGTGTACTGGTGTACTGCTGTACTGGTGTACTGGTGTACTGGTGTACTGGTGTACTGGTGTACTGCTGTACTGGTGTACTGGTGTGCTGGTGTACTGGTCAGTGTTTCTTCCAGACTTTTTTCTCCGGGGGGGCACTTGAAATCTTCGGGGGGGGGGGCCGGTAAACTTTCTTCGGGGGGGGGGGGGCGAACACTGTTAAAAGTATATATTATCTATATAAATTATATAAATTTAATTTCGTTCGGGGGTGCGATAAAAATTTTTCGGGGGGGGGGGGACCAGGCCCCCCCGAAGAGATGCCTGGAAGAAACTCTGGTACTGGTGTACTGCTGTACTGGTGTACTGCTGTACTGGTGTACTGGTGTGCTGGTGTACTGGTGTACTGGTGTACTGGTGTACGGGTGTACGGGTGTACTGCTGTACTGGTGTACTGGTGTACTGGTGTACTGCTGTACTGTATTGTTGTTTTGTTGTTTTGTTGTATTGTTAATTTTGTTTTTAACCCTTTCGCTGCAATAGTTTTTTTTTTAAATTTGAAGTGATCTGTTTCTAAATCATTGTCTTTGATCTTGTAAACTCGAGAAATCGGAAGACCAACTATTAGGTCTTTACTTGCAAAAGCCAAGTGCCCTGTCTACAACTTGTCAGTGGGGCAGATGAAGCAGAGTTAACGTGATTCTCCAACCAAAGCACGTGCATGGGTTATATGGCTACTGCGATATCCGGTAGCATTTACCTCCCCTCAAAATTTTAGCAGTGCATACCTGGCAGTATACTCGGGGGGGGGGGGTGGAGTGGGGGGGGGGGGGGGGAAAGGGAGAATCAGAGTTTTGTGACGATTTGCGATGAGGGGATTTAAAACTGAAATTTATTGAATATTTCGGATTTTTAAACGACCGAAGAAATCGCACACGGAAAAGCGTGATGTCATTATGGATAACTTTTAACTCTACTTATTATGGATACGAGGACATTCCTGCCAACTGGGTATCTTCTTAAATACCCATTTAGCCAGGGAAATGTAAGGGTTAATTCCATCAGCATCGTCTTGGGAATCTATGTGTGGTACAGATGTCTGATGTACCACTTTCCGCTCATAGTCTCAACTCATTTTAGCGACCACTGCTTTTACTGAAGGTACTAGGTTACTCAGAATAAGGACATTATGGTTTACATCAAATATCTGACGTTTTTCTCCAGAGGAGCACATTAAACTTACGGGGTGCACTTACAATTTCCGCGGTGGGGGGAGGACACTGGGTAACGTATATATTTTAGATGTTAAATATATTTTGTCTTTCGTCCAGGGGCAATAAACGGGGGTGGGTGGGGGGGATTGTGTCCCCGAAGAGATGTCTCAGAAAATTTCCGAAGGGCATAAAAATATCAAGTGCAGGCCTAAAATTTTTACTAATGTATACTAAGCAGATCAGTATCTTTACAGATTTCGCAAAATCAATGTAATAAAAATAATAATAAAAATATGTATGCCCCTAAATAAAAAAGAAAGTTTTTGAAATAACTACGAATGTTCAGAAACAAAAAGCCACGAGTCTTTGGTTATTGTTTTATTTTATTTATTAATTTATTTTTGTGGGCTGACCATCACTAAAATAATGACCATAAAAGCTAATTCCCGTCTACGTTTGGAATACATTTAAGCCATCTATCAGTGCTTGGTGCGTCTAGATGCTATATAAATGTTACGTAAAGCTGCGGTCCGATGTCTTAATCGGAGAATTAACACAACAGTAAGACTTGAGAGTCATGCAGAAGCTAAGTCACTTAGTTAGATTTATAAAATGTTGTATTTTATAGCTAGAAAACAGTTCTCAAGTACCGGATGTTGTATTACACATGTTTGGGTGTCGGACGATGAGGTAACGACAAGTTTCTGTGTTTGTTAGAAGTACTATATTTTGACAGAGTTCATACACAATTTTGGAAAAAACATCGATGTTTTAAGAAAAATTTGACTGCAATTTTGAGGGGGGCGGGTTGTAGGCTGAGGTGTGACGTCATTTTAGGGGGGGGTCTTGCTTTTTGTGACGATGTGTGACGGAGGGGGGGGGAGGTACAAATCGTCAAAAAAAGCGGGACGTCATTTATGGATGACCCCCTAAGAATCAGCTGAGTCGAGACACTAAAAATGTTTTAAAATAAAAGTAGAATGTTTTCATTGTGAAAAACAAACAGATGAGTTTATTAAAGCAACTTTAGAAATGTAGATCTAGATGACATTGAGGTGTGTTATTTTTATGAGGTTTTTTAATGCTACATACTAGAGTGTTTCATTCGTCTCGATAGGTTTTAGGTTTTTGCCTGTTAGTCTATTGAATGTGTCTAGATAGGTCTTTGCCTGTCAGTTTATTGAATGTGTCTAGATAGGTTTTTGCCTGTTGGTCCATTGAATGTGTCTAGATAGGTTTTTGCCTGTTGGTCCATTGAATGTGTCTAGATAGGTTTTTGCATGTTGGTCCATTGAATGTGTCTAGATAGGTTTAAGATAGGTTTTTGCCTGTTAGTCCATTGAATGTGTCTAGATAGGTCTTTGCCTGTCAGTTTATTGAATGTGTCTAGATAGGTTTTTGCCTGTTGGTCCATTGAATGTGTCTAGATAGGTTTTTGCCTGTTGGTCCATTGAATGTGTCTAGATAGGTTTTTGCCTGTCAGTCTATTGAATGTGTCTAGATAGGTCTTTGCCTGTCAGTCTATTGAATGTGTCTAGATAGGTCTTTGCCTGTCAGTCTATTGAATGTGTCTAGATAGGTTTTTGCATGTTGGTCCATTGAATGTGTCTAGATAGGTTTAAGATAGGTTTTTGCCTGTTAGTCCATTGAATGTGTCTAGATAGGTTTTTGCCTGTTAGTGTATTGAATGTGTCTAGATAGGTTTTTGCCTGTTGGTCCACTGAATGGGTCTACATAGGTTGTTCCCTGCATCAACAAGCGTCCTCTACCTAACACCATCCCCATGACAGTCGGCAGCTGTTTTCAGCCGGCAGTCACGTGACCGCCACCTGATCCTGCCGACCAAAAGACTAGCACATCCCGGCCCAGGGTCGCTCCTGGCCTCATTTAGAAACGTATCACTCGCGACAGGGGGGATAATCCCGGCTTTACGGCGGGACTTGTAAGGGGGGTGGAATAACAAACGGGTATCAACTTGCAGGCCGAATGGTCACTGGGAAGGGGGGAGGCAGTGGGGGAGGGGGGAGGTCTTAAATATAATGGCCTAAGCAAAGACAGAAATGCTACACAACACTTGTCATCGGGAACAGAATGGAAATACCCCCCCCCCCGTCCCCCCACAATCTCAGTTTTCTTTAAACCCTTCCCACAACGTCATAGAGTATTTTCCTAATTAATCATGACCTGAAGAATTCTCAATCATAATTGGATACTTTAACTAACGACCAAAAAAAAAAATAATAATGTGTTTTCTTACTTTTTTAAAAATATCCAAAGAAGTTTCTGCTGTACGTGGTCAGTTGCTGCTAACTTTTATTTCCATACACTTGATCGTTAAATAAAACAATTTAACATCCTTAAGTAACATTTTACTATCGTTACATACAATTTGAGATTTTGAAATAAGTAGGCCTAATTACTAATGATACATTTACAAAATTGACCATTGACAAATAAATATTGAGTACCTTTAATGATTACATTTTTAAAAAAATTGACCATTGAAAAATAAAAATTGACCACCATTACATAAAAATTGACCCTCGTTATTACAAAATTATTAACGATCTTTCAAGATTTTTTTCTTCCCCTTATCGGTATGAAATATATTTTTCACTTTTTAAATATTAGTTGTTTAAATAAAAGTTTGATTATCAAGATGCCATTTAGAAGTGTTTTTTTTTTATTAATTAAGAAGAGAAGGGAGGGGGGGTACATAAGATTGGAGTCTAATAACTGTTTCTGTTACTCATTGATGGGGATTGGGTAGCAATGCAATATGTAATTTAAGATGGATTTTATGTGTCTTCGATGAGTCTATTTGTATCTACGGCAGATTATCTGAATTATCTGTGTCTAAGGAAGGACCTTACAAAGACCAGGTACTAGGTCTTTGAGTATCTATGTCTCTATTACAAGACCTTTTATGTTTGTGTAAAGACCTTACAAAGAAGTCCTATTGAAATGTCCTCACATTGTCATGCCCCGGTATATATCGCAAGTCTTAGCTCTATGACCACTGAAACGAGAGGTCAATAGCGAAAAGCTATACCCACCCTCCACCCCCACTCTTAAAAACCATGTGATAAATCTATTTTTAGATCCCGTCCTTGACCGTAGGATTAACTCTTTTTACTCCGGTGGATTAGTGGGTAAATACCGGGGGTAGCTCCCCCTAAACCACATTGTCTGTCTGTTCACATTGATATAAGACATTTGCAGTCTGTCTTCGTGTCTGACTCGGATTGCACACACGTTCTGTGGTATGTCTAAGGCGCCGCATAGAAAAGACAGACAAAATGCATCATTCATCTTGTGGTTAAACTCCTTGCTTAGACAGATCTCGCTGGTAAACTCGTGGATTACTTTACCTAATCTTGACCTTTACTTTACGCAGGTAAAGTTCTGTGTTGAGCACGACAATGGTGAACAGGGAAACTTAACTCGGTACCTTGCCAGACGATAATCTGATAATTTCTTGACAAGGTTTTTATAATTGTCCCGCTTGACACGATTACTTCTCTTCTCAACCTGACTGTACATGATCACTTCCCTTCCCTACCTGACTGGACATGATTATTTCCCTTTCCTACCTGACTGTACATGATTATTTCCCTTTCCTACCTGACTGTACATCATTACTTCCCTTCCACACGTGAAATCTACTTCACCTGCACCCTGGACCGTTTTGTCTCTCAAAGAGATTCACCATGACTTGACCTACTTTCATTGTTTTTTTTTCTGTAATTTGGTGTTAAGGAAACTAACAGCGGACAGGTGGAGTAGATTTCACCTGTGGCTGTGTTTGAGCTTTCACTATAGTGCTATAGCTCACCCTCCCCAATAAACCCGTCATACGTGTCTAGAACTTGTCAAGAGAACATAATCCGGCTTCGGTGGCCAACGTGCATGAAACTCTATGAGCTACATCCATGCCCGAAGCCTGTGTTGATAAAACACGATGAGCTAACTACATGCCGGCTCAGACAAATGACTGCACTTTCTTGTCTTTACATGGTTTATTCCGTCTAAATGGCGCAACAAAAAATTATTATTTTTAGATGTATGTTTTTTTGCCTATTGCCCACACCATGAGACCGTACATAGACGACGAGCTTTAAAATAATTACCCCCCTTTTACGCCGACAACGTTTTAATTGATGTCCATTGAAAGTAACTTTCCCCCGCCACCGTGTCGTACCTACGTCTGACCTGGGGTCGATCCTGGGTGGTCAGCAATCCGCACATTGTCTCGCGTAATCAATGGGGGAATTACTTGTCTAGTTAGCTCCCTTGTCCGCGGATATCTTTCATCTCCTTACCTCCCCTTTTGTCTGCCTGAGACGCCATTCTCCCAGAAATTGAAAAGTTCCTGACGACTGTTGCGCCGGTGGTCTACACGCAATGGTCACCGCTGGCGTGGAGAAAATGGTGCGTCGTGCGTGGTAGTCAGTTGGACAATGGGAGCTAATGGTAAGGTCAAGGTCGAGCTGTGAAGGGTCGACGGTTGCCACTTGTTTCAATTCAATAAAAAAACCGAACGTAATAGAAACACGGACCTCGTACAGGTAGAGTAACAAATACTATGTGTAGAAGTTAGGTTAGAAAAGAGAAAAAAATGATTTTAAATTAGTGACTGAAAACAAAGATATCATGTCTGTACTTTTCATTTGCTCGTATTAAAAGTGAAGATCCCCTTCAAACCAGATTGGCCATGGAGCAGGTGAAGTGGAGTTCATCTAGGTACATTGAAGTGACAATATTGTCAGCACCGTGCCCAGCCGTTTACCATTTTCCCTAGTAGCGCCAGGTACCCAACAGAGCTGGGTGGACTCAGGAAAGTTCAACGGACTCGAGTGCATGATTCGAACTCGAGATATTATGAGTTACTAATTACTAATCCTGTGATCTACCAGACTACCTTAATGTACACTAGACGACCTGGTTATCTGTTGGATAATGGCCTTCTGTCTACAGATGAACCCGTACTAACGATAAATAAATTACATCGGATTACATGAAAGCAAAGACAGGATATGACATCACCTGCTCAACGGAAGCAAAAAAAAATAATTTAAAAAAAAAAATCATTATTAACATGTACAACACTAGCTTTCAACAAAGCGTCAAACATAACTCACTTCAAGCAGACAGAAATCAGCTTCTTAGCATTCAGGAATTGAAATTTGAGCTCAAATAGCATTTCCATTTTTATATCTGGTTTTAATCCTCAAGTCAGCGTTGAGTTTAAGCGCCGAAATCCGAAATATTCTTTTAAAAAATGTGATACAAATGAAATTATAATTTAACCTCTTGTTTTTCTATCTAAATCTCGCATAGTCACGCAGATGACGTGAAATGGGAGCCAACGTCACGACGGCGTGACACGTGACACATAATTTAGTTGTATAATTATTGAAGACACGCTGTTTGGGCGGAAACAAAATAGCGCAGGCTTGTAAGCAGACACCAAATTGGTGGGAAATATTTTCTACAGGATTTTTGGGGTTATTTTTGCTAGTAATGTGGTCACATGTATAAAATTGGTGGGAAATATTTTCTACAGGATTAGTGGGTGGTTTTGCTTATAATGTGGTCATTTATACCAGCTTGGAGGGAGATATTTTCTCGAAATTAGTGGGATGATGTTTGGTAGTAATGTGGTCACATATACAAAATTGGTGGGACATATTTTCTCCCAAACAGAAGGGTGGTTTTTTGATTATAGTGTAGTCACTTACACAAGCTAGGTGGGCATTATATTAGGCAAAATAATAAGGTGGATTTTGTTAATAATGAGGTCACTTATACAATTTTGGTGGGAATTATTTTCTCTAAGATAAGCGGGTGGTTTTTTGGTACTGATGTGGTCACATACCAACTTTGTGGGAAATATTTCCTCCAAGATAAGCGAGTGGCTTTTACTACTTATACCAGGGTGGATAAATTTTAATAAAAGCATTAGTATTGACGAGATGCGCGAAGACCACTGGCTAATTTAATAGGATTTTTAATTGCAATTTTAGATCAGAGGATCTATTTGGTATAGTTTATTGATGGCCCTTCTATTGATGGCCCTTCTATTGATGGCCCTTTGAAAGATGGCCCTTCTATTAAAGATCCTTCTATCTATTGCTCTTTTATCGATGGCCTTTCTATTTATTGGCCTTTCTATTGATGGCCTTTCTATTGATGGCCTTTCTATTGATGGCCTTGCTATTGATGGCCCTCTGATCGATGGCCTTTCTATTGACTGCCCTTTGATGGATGAGTGATTGTGGCCGATCTGTGGATGCCCCCCCCCCTCCACACACACACCTATATAAATCACGCAAACAACACGTTTGACTTTCCAATGTTGGACATTAGTTTTGCAATATTTTCCATGAATAATACTGGCATACAGCTACATACACATACAACACTAACACACACACACACACGCACACACACATGCAAACTCGCATTTTACATGTATAATAATAATTATTACAAAACTTTTTTTTTAAATTTTTTTTTAAAGTGAATAGACAAACATCACGATCTTCTAAAGCACACCAGAGCCCCAAGGGGAAATAACCTCAGGCAGACATGTATCTTTACCCCGGGAGAAGTTTAATTTTTGTACCATTCACGCATGCGTAGATTTGAATACCTCTCAGAAATGCGCCCGGGCTGTTGAAAGGCCCCCCCTCGATAACATCACTAGGATGTCTTTTGCCGCAGAACTGCAGCCTTTCTACAGGCCGGGTATTTTATTTTTTGGGGGGCCTGGGCGTCTTTATTAACTTTTCAGAATGCTGTAATAAATTGTTTTGATGGTTGGAATGGTAGTGTGCCCCCCCTCCCCCTAGCACACACTCCCCGCCTCCGTTCTGTACACGACTGTGGTGAAGGCTTGGTGTAAAAGTGGGTTGGAGGGAATGATGGTCTTTTCTTGAAATGGGTTGTTTGGGAATGATGTTCCGTGTTAGAAATGTGGCTAGCGGACTGAGAATGTTTTGTGAGGATGAAGGTGATAGGGTAGGTGGGGGTCCAGAGTGGGGGTTTAGAGTAAGTTCCGATTAACTAGAGATGGCATAAATGTAGTGTTTTAACTTTGGGGTGATGGTTAGGATATAAGATGGTGGTTAAAATACGTGGTAGCTGTTTAGATTGTTGAGTGTGGTTTTTAACTTAACAGTCCTTGAAGTTATAAACTAGGGTCAATATAGCAGATGAAGTAGAGTTCACCTGTTTTTGTAATCTTGTTGTAAAAAGTTACAGTATGTGGCCAACTGTCCTTATTTTCCATCACCAGAGCTAGGTCTTCAGTGTGGGCTTGTGGTAGTTCCACAAATCTTTCAAGGTAGTAATCGTGCGCTCTACTACATGACCGCACCGTCCCATAGACCATCTAAGTGAGGTTTTATTCCACGAACTGACGACACGTCGTCACACCTGTTCCAGGTAAACCGGAAGTTCCATAAGATGCAGCTCCGCCTCTCTGCTCACCTGGACTACAGAAGTAAAGATGACGTAACAGTGACCTCTCGGCTGACGGGAACGTGATCCGTCACGGTTACCACTACGTGACAACAGCCAAGGTCACGGCAAAACTTCCCGGACACGGCATGTTATTCTGCAATCCGGTGGTTTGAAAAGTCAACAAAACACATATGGAGTTTCCTAAAATTTCGGAGAAATCCTGCTTAGTGTAAACATTTAATGAAACAAAACAAAATTTATAACAAAATGTAAGAATGAAATATAATCATTTTACGTGTTAGTCTGAGATTTTAAAATATTCTTCATCATCATTCGCGTGGACCCCTTGTGGAGCTTAGGGACGCAACCACACCTGTCCATCATACTCGGTTCTAGACGATTCCTCCAAGTTGCAGAGGCGTAACGACCCTTCCCGGTACCGGGGGACAAACTTTCAATTTGGCCCCCCCCCCCTCCCCCCATATATTATTTATATTTATAATGCAAAACTGCAAATAAAAAGAGCTTTTAATTTTTTTTCTCAACCCATTTTGGCACCCCCTAGGGTCGGCGCCCGGGAACATATGTACCCCCCCCCCCCCGCGCGCCCCCTTCGCTATGCCTCTGCAAAGTTGGGCCCACAACATTCCGGCTGCTTCTGCTTCACTGATATCTTTTCCATGTTTGTTTTGGTCTACCTACTTTCCTTGGGGATTCCAATCAAGCATTTAATGATATTTTATTAATATTTTTCATAGATAAAACAATCTCATACGTTCCCTATCATTATAACTTAGATCGACTATCTTTAAACCGAAAAAGTCTCGAGTTCGAACGCCTGGACAGACGAGGCTCGATAGCTTTGGATATCAACCCATCTAGGAGAGAAAACTCCAAAATCAAACATCTGCCTTGTAGACTAAGGCTATGGAAGTATACCCATAAAGATAAGCGATCTGAAATCGGAGTCAAAGAACCAAAATAACGTAGTACTTGATTGTGTTGAAGGAAATCCCGCCCAATTTTACAATAAAGAACAAGGAATAAAAGAAGAAGGTCTACATGTTCCCAATCAAAAGAAGGTCTACATGTTCCCAATCAAAAGAAGGTCTACATGTTCCCAATCAAAAGAAGGTCTACATGTTCCTAGTCAAAAGAAGGTCTACATGTTCCCAATCAAAAGAAGGTCTACATGTTCCCAATCAAAAGAAGGTCTACATGTTCCCAATCAAAAGAAGGTCTACATGTTCCCATTCAAAAGAAGGTCTACATGTTCCCAATCAAAAGAAGGTCTACATATTCCCAATCAAAAGAAGGTCTACATGTTCCCAATCAAAAGAAGGTCTACATGTTCCCAATCAAAAGAAGGTCTACATGTTCCCATTCAAAAGAAGGTCTACATGTTCCCAATCAAAAGAAGGTCTACATGTTCCCAATCAAAAGAAGGTCTACATATTCCCAATCAAAAGAAGGTCTACATGTTCCCAACCAATACCCGACACACTGCTAGTCGTTTGTTTTGTTTACTTCTGGTCTTATTGTTCAACCTAGTACCAAAGTTGTTCTAAAATCATAATGAGTCGGCCAACAATGTAATATCATTTATTTGATTTTTATATAGGTTTATTTAAACTCTATTTGTAAGGGTTAAACATAATATTTAAAATATTAATTTTAACAGCACTCTTTTAAAAGACATTACACGAAACTAGTTCTCGATTTGATTTTTAAAATATATTTGTATGTGTAGCTCTACACCGATCTAAATGTAATAAACTACTTCATTACAACAATAGCCAGGTAATCTTTTCCACACACGTCATTAGGTCCATGTCTAAATTATTTTTTACATTTTTTTTTACACCAACCAGTAATCATACCAACCTTTTATCTGACCCTAACTCATAGATCTGATACAAACCCAGGTATCTGACACTGAGCCCAGTGGCGTAGCCAGGATCGTCTCAAGGGGGGGGGGTTCCAATTTTTAACCTGGGACAAACTTTCGATTTGCACCCCCCCCCCTCAAACTTTCGATTTGCGCCCCCCTCATACTTTATATATATATATATATATATATATATATATATATATATATATATATATATATATATATATATATATATATATATATATATATGTATATGTATATGTATATATATATATATATATATATATATATATATATATATATATATATATATATATATATATATATATATATACCGAGGGGTCTATGGGGGGGGGATTATGACCCCCCCACCCACCCCCCTGCCTACGCCACTGACTGAGCCATAGATCTGACCCTAACACACAGATCTAACCCAACATTCTCTCATCAGCTTTTTCAATAAACCAACTTTCCTTCCTGATTCTCTCACTTTATATTTTCAAAGTTCGTACCTAATCAATTCAACTTTTTATCGTACACTTTACCGTGAAGCTCCTTAATTAATACTAGTTAATTACCTCTATAAAAAACGGCAATATATAACCGAACACTCGAATATTTAATCATGTATTCCAATAATAACAATAACAAAACATTCTAGAAAAAAAAAAACTCGTCATCCTGTGGCAACACAAACCTCTGTTCTACGGAGCTAAAAATACCAATAATCGATGTACTGTTTTTAATTACTTCAACCAAACAAAACTGTTTAAAAATTCTAAATATGATTAATTTTTAAATACGAGCCAGCCTTTCAGACCCAACGATTCTATCTTGCAGGAATAATTTACACACACCCCCTGCCTAGAACAGCACCGATACTTAACAGGTTGCCAGATCAAATTTCTGTGGAAATAATTCACACGGTGGCGCCACGAACTGATCTGGTTAATCGTGTTTCTAAATGGTGCAGTGGTGTGGTGTGTGTGTGGGTGCAGTGGTGTGGAGTGTGGGGGTGCAGTGGTGTGGTATGTATGTGGGTGCAGTGGTGTAGTGTGTGTGTGGGTGCAGTGGTGTGGTATGTGTGTGGGTGCAGTGGTGTGGTATGTGTGGGGGTGCAGTGGTGTTGTGCGTGTGTGGGTGCAGTGGTGTGGTGTGTGTGGGTGCAGTGGTGTGGTATGTGTGGGGGTGCAGTGGTGTTGTGTGTGTGGGTGCAGTGGTGTTGTGCGTGTGTGGGTGCAGTGGTGTGGTGTGTGTGGGTGCAGTTGTGTGGTGTGTGGGGTGCAGTGGTGTGGTGTGTGGGGGTGCAGTGGTGGTGTGTGTGTGGGGGTGCAGTGGTGTGGTGTGTGGGGGTGCAGTGGTGGTGTGTGTGTGGGTGCAGTGGTGTGGTGTGTGAGTGCAATGGTGTGGTGTGTGAGTGCAATGGTGTGGTATGTGTGTGGGTGCAGTGGTGTGGTATGTGTGTGTGCAGTGGTATGGTATGTGTGTGGGTGCAGTGGTGTGGTGTGTGTGGGGGTGCAGTGGTGAGGTGTGTGTGTGGGTGCAGTGGTGTGGTGTGTGTGTGGGTGCAGTGGTGTGGTGTGTGTGTGGGTTCAGTGGTGTGGTGTGTGTGTGTGGGTGCAGTGGTGTGGTGTGTGTGTGTGGGTGCAGTGGTGTGTGGGTGGGTGCAGTGGTGTGGTGTGTGTGTGTGGGTGCAGTGGTGTGGTGTGTGTGTGTGGGTGCAGTGGTGTGGTGTGTGTGTGTGGGTGCAGTGGTGTGGTGTGTGTGGGTGCAGTGGTGTGGTGTGTGTGGGTGCAGTGGTGTGGTGTGTGTGTGGGTGCAGTGGTGTGGTATTGTGTGGGTGCAGGGGTGTGGTGTGTGTGGGTGCAGGGGTGTGGTGTGTGTGTGGGTGCAGTGGTGTGGTGTGTGTGTGTGGGTGCAGTGGTGTGGTGTGTGTGTGTGGGTGCAGTGGTGTGGTGTGTGTGGGTGCAGTGGTGTGGTGTGTGTGTGGGTGCAGTGGTGTGGTGTGTGTGGGTGCAGTGGTGTGGTGTGTGTGTGGGTGCAGTGGTGTGGTATTGTGTGGGTGCAGGGGTGTGGATAATGTGGATAATGTGGTGTATGTGTGGGTGCAGTGGTGTGGTGTGTGTGGGTGCAGTGGTGTGGTGTGTGTGGGTGCAGGGGTGTGGTGTGTGTGTGGGTGCAGGGGTATGGATAATAGGTGCAGTGGTGTGGATAATAGGTGCAGTGGTGTGGTGTGTGTGTGGGTGCAGGGGTATGGATAATAGGTGCAGTGGTGTGGATAATAGGTGTAGTGGTGTTGTATTTGTGTGGCTGCCCTGGTCTTGATAATATGATATATGTGGGTTTTAGAATCTTGCTAATCAACTCTATACAACGGTGCACAGGTGTGGTGTATGTATCTAGCAATGGTGTGGTCAAACGGGCAACATACAGCCCTTGCACTAAGGACAAAAGTGTCAACTGCGCACATCTCATTTCGAGTGGAGAAAGGTTAGTCAGAATTATATCTTTGGGAACCACTGACCGACATTAGCTGGTAACTTGCCTTTATAACATTTACATTCATGCCTTGTTTTTAAATATGAAGATTACCCTCAATAGCTGTAATGGTGAAATGCCGATACCACACAATAAATCACTTGACGTCGTCACTTGCCGTTATTTGGAGGATTGTAGGAAATTTATCGGTTAATGGGGAGGAGGGGGAGCAAGGGGTTTGATGAGGATCTTGATTGTATTGGGTTAATTGTTGGAGGTCACGTGGTGTGTGTAGAGGGGTGTGGGGGGGGGGGGGGCGTAGTCTGGTTAACTAGTGTACAGATACGGGTACCCATTCGGTTTATATTACCTGGCTGTGTTTTCCTTTTTTTTGACGGTGGTATTTCTATTCAACAAGCGAGAAGTTATAACAACATTTAAATCTCGGTTTAGTTGTAACTAACATCTTACAACACCGTTTTTACTTATACACGTATTTATTAATATTTATTATATATATACATATATATATATATATATATATATATATATATATATATATATATATATATATATATATATATATATATATAAAGAGGCACAGATACTAAGAGACACAGACACGCAATGAGACTATATCTTAATCCCCTCCCACTCACCAAATCCCCGGGGAAAGCTTGTATTGCCGTGTACCAACATGTTGACGGATGTTGTGTTGTTTGTCTTGCCCCCACACCAGCTGTCTGTCAACAAGGACAGTTTCCTGTAACGGGTACAGAACTGACTGACTCATCGTGTTGTCCTGTTTGTTCACACACACACACACAAAAAAAGTTAAAAATTACAAACATCATATTACATACACGAAAAAAAATAAAAATAATAACAAATGACGGGAGATAACCGAATATTTAACTTTGAAGACGACGCTTCATTAGGTCGACTTATCTCCCTTCGCGCTAGCAATCCATCGCGTTTTAACATTCATTTTACTTCAAGAACAACTACAGGCTAATCTTCCCTTTGCGCCTTTTAACGTTCTTTTCGATAGAGAATAGACCGGCCGTGGAGTAGAGAATAGACCAACGGTTGAATAGAAAATTGTTTAGGTCGCATAAATAGACGGCTCCTGTTTCACGCTGAACGGGGGCACCCCGCAGAGAATTTTTTTCTCTATGGCCAATGTTTCTTTGGCCAGTTATCTTTAGGCCATCAACACGCAACAAGCGGAAATAAAATACTTAAAAAAAAACTTTTTAAAAAACCACGTTTTTCTTGTGGACTAAAAAGTAGAAAATAACTATTTACATACATTTGATGACAAAAAACGTGGGTACGTTCACCATCAAATTTCCCGACCCATCTGCCCGACCCACGTTTTTTGTCATCAAATGTATGTAAATAGTTATTTTCTACTTTTTAGTCCACAAGAAAAACGTGGTTTTTTAAAAAGTTTTTTTTTAAGTATTTTATTTTCTCCTTTTTAGTCCGTTGCTACACATGAAAAACGTGGTTTTTAAAAAAGTGTTTATAAATACACGGACTAAAAAAATCTTGAGCGACCAGGATTCGAACCTGGGTTGTCGCGGCCACAACGCGAAGTACTAACCACTATACGATCACGGCCAGCGCGCTCACATCGATTGGGGCCGAAGTAACTGTGTCTATAGGCCTCCAGTCTTGTCGGTATCTTTAGAAATCATGTCCTCAATTTTATGGTCCTTGGGGCGTAATTAAATTAAGCTAATTACGGTCTCTAATTGCTAGTTTTTATGATTGCATCTGAAATTGTTAGGCGAAAGTAACCTGCATGCCAAATTTCAGAACTATAGAACAATCAGAAGTGGGCTAATTTTCGATGTCAATTTTAACAACAAACACATCCACGCGAAGCTGAGTTAATAAAAACGTGTTAAAATTGAAATCATTTCATCTTACGCATTCTCTCGGCTCATGTGTGCTGTGTCGCTTTTCTAGTACTGTAAACATTTCAAATTTGATCATTTTTAAAGCGAAAAGTGAGAAGACGTTGTATAATAAACTCGGAATATTTTACCCAAATAATTCTTTAAGTATTAAGTCTGTTTTAGTGACAACGGTATTTGAAAGAATACGTTTTCAGGTTTATGCCCAGTTGCCTTAACTTTTACCAACTTGAACTAGGTACCCGTTAGAGCTGGGTGAACTCATAGACGTGTTGCGAAGTATAGTCTGGGAACCAAACTTAAACCTATCGTTAGCAGTCGTGCGCTCTACGAGTGTTACTAAAGGGTCGGCGTGGCCTAGGGGTAGAGCGCTAGTCTGATAACTGAAAGTCTCAAGTTAGGGAAAGGCGCTGGGCATAGTGCTGACAACACTATCCCTTCATTTGCCGACGTCACAGAAACAGGTAAACTCTACTTCACTAGCCCCATCAAGTTCGAAAATGTCTCCACCATTATGAGACGTACCACCCTGACCGTAACCCGGTACCACCATCACCACCACCACCACCACCACACCCTAACCCTCAACCTAACCCAAAGCTTGAAAGTAACATTACCAACATCTACAACATGGTTTTCACGATTATAACTCATGAATAATAATATTTCATTTCCATTAATGTACGTGTTACGTTTTATAAAGATTAAAAACCATTCTTAAAGAATTTAAGACGCTTAATGAAGATACTATCAGCCGAATTACGGCGGGGAGGGGAAGGTTAGGGGTGGGGATTACCGCGATACATTTCTCCCACACACAGAACTTGATGGTACGGTGAGAACATGACATGTGATACATCTCTCCCACACACAGAACTTGATGGTACGGTGAGAACATGACATGTGATATTTCCTGTTCTTTCTAGCTTAGGATCGTTTGTGCTGCATCTATGTCATCTTGTGAGGTGATGTGTCGTTTCAGTAACGCAATGGTTCTCATATTACTGTGTCCACCCCCACTTCATAATGCATCTATAATGTAAGCTAACGGTCTGTGTTTAACCTGTTTCTAGTACTATGACCAGGGGTTTCTACTTTAGGTTAAAAACGCCAGGTACTTACTTGAGCTGAGCCTGCTCAAGTAAGTTATGAGCCACAGGTAGCTTAACTTGAGGATGTGATCAAAAGACCTTTGGGTTATTAGTTATCACACGATATCTGATATTCTTACGTCTTTTTAAATTGATATTTATTCACCCCAAAAATAAATAAATAATTAAATAATAAATAATTTTAAATTTTATAATGCCCATAAAATTTCACCAGGCGCAGTTTATTTTGAGAACCGGTGATAAATACTTTGTTAAGACATCCAAATGTCTACAGGCAAAAAACTGCAAATGCCGGGTGATAATAGAAATGACGGTTTTGTATTACACCAGCAGAGGTCAGTCAAGCGAGACGGAGAACTGCGCTCCCCGCTGCGGGGCTTAGAACATACAAAATATATTCTGCTACGTCACGGTGGTCGTATGTCACTCAAATGTATTTTTTACGAAACTCTGGATATCATCCATGGTCTGTAAGTGGATCAATGTATGGTTCAGAAATAAATCAGGTTGATGGATGGGGTATTAAAAGTTTCTATTTTAGACTAGAGTTTAAAAGGTGACTGGAATGTATTAAAATGGACTTGTGAGATGTTTTTATATGTATGTATATGTATAAATATATATATATATATATATATATATATATATATATATACATTTATATGTATATATACACACACATATATATATATATATATATATATATATATATATATATATATACATTTATATGTATATATACACACATATATATATATATATATATTTATATATTTATATATATATATATATATATATATATATATATATATATATATATATATATATATATATATATATATATATATATATATATATATATATTCGATTGAATTTTAAAATATTTTTTTTACTACTTCATTAGAACATAATCTGGGAAATGTTTCCGTCCCATCTTCTCATGTACTTGATTAAATAAAATAAAAATGTCAGCTCTTTTTTGACACTAACCAATTCTCAAGCTACCCATGACTCGAGTCCTGAATTCCAACTCCATGTTACTCTACTGTTTGTCACTATAGATCCGTTAAGCAATATGGCAGGTAAGGTAACCCGACGACTTTTCACAATTTATGCATTTATTTCCCTTTGATTAAAAAAATCATGTTTTAAACAATTTTTTCAAAATTGTTTAATTTTTTTTTCAACCGACATAAAGTTCAACTATTAGACCGACACTTTTTGACAAAATTGTTGAAATATTTTACCTGAAATCGTAATGAAACAGATTGTTTCCTATTATGTTAATTCATAAAGAAAAAAAAAAAGAAAAAAATTGTTGTAGATAGAGGGAAGGAACCACACAAAACTGGTGAATAATTGTGCTATTTGTTGTTTCCCTTTAAAAAATTGTACACTATAAAAAGGAATATTCTCATTTTCTTGTTGACTTTATACTAAACAAATTTGCTGTCTCATTGATGAGTATGCTGATCTATGGGGTATAGGAGACGGAACTAAAAATCTGACGATATTGAGAACTTGACCAAGTCCGTACAGGGATGGGGGATGCGGCTAGTTAGTGTCTTGTAAAGGACAAAGTATACGGGCATAGTCCTTGTAGTCTCTGTGTACTGGGCAGAATAGAACGTCAAATATAAAATCCGCAACACTTGTTATCTGAAAGTCTCGGGTTCGGTTCCAGGAATTTCCAAGATTCAACCCAGTTCCAATCGGTACCTGACAGGTAGGCTTTATATTGACCACGATAGTAGATCTCTTTACACATATTTTTTAAACATCTGGACATAGTTGCTACACCTGTACAGGTACAAGAGGGTGATGAGCCTCACTGCTACAGCATTGCTGGGAATTGCTAAGCAAATCTGCCAACTTATGCTAGGTACGAATCAAAGCTGAATCTGCTCAAGAATGTTTTGAGAACAAAAAGTAGCTGAAACTATGGGATATTAACTGCACAAGATCCAGCAAATATGGATTTGGTCATGAACAAAAATATTTTAGGATTACATTTATTGCAAGCAAGTGTTTAAATCAATTCAATACATTTACTCAAGGGCATTGAGATGACCAAAGTCCTTGATGCAGTTGACCATAAGTCCATCAGATTGACTAGAGGGCAGTACTTAACCAGCGGACATTGAGATGACCAATGTCCATGAAGCAGTTGACCATAAGTCCATCAGATTGACTAGAGGGCAGTACTTAACCAGCGGACATTGAGGTGATCAATGTCCGTCACTTGGTTGACCATGTAACAGCGGAGAACGAAGCCCGTGGCCGTGACATTGAGGGTCTCAAGGCCGAACGTGATCGCCTGGTAGTTGCCGATCCAGAACTGGACAGGGGCGATCATCACGGCGGGCGGGACCGGGTAGGACTGGCTGAAGGTCACGGGGTGAAGGCTGAACTTCCCGCCCGAATTGTCCTTGACCCAGTCGTGGATGCTGTGGCCGCAGCGGACCAAACCCTGCTCCACGTGACCTCTGCCCAAGGTCACCGTCGCGTTCAGGTCGCTCACGCCGTTTTGTAATTCCTGTCTGGCAAGGTCAAGGTCATGTATATTTCTTTGAATTTCCGCGACCTTGGCCTTGGTTTCTTTCAGCTCGGACAAGGATGCCTGCTCTGAGCTTTCAAGTTTTCGCACGCGCTGTTTCATCTCCTTCGTGGCGTTCAGCGCCTGCTCCGTCATGGCTCTACTGACCTTGACCTCTGCCTGCACGTGCTCTAGACGTTCCAGGAGCTCCGACACCGTCGGGCTGACGACGTCAAGCTCCAGACGACTGGCGAACGTGAGCAGACGTCCCGCAGACGTCAGCGCGTGGATCTCGCAGGCGTAGACCCCGTGCTCCTGAAGGGTCACGCGATCCCACGTGACCTCGAGAGTAGCGCGTGCTTTCCCCGGCTCACCTTTCACGTGACCTGTCACGGTCAAGTTACCTGTGGATGCTGAGACTGGTGGTGAGAAGACGCTCACCGTAGCTAAAGGTGTCAAGGTCATCCCGACTTTGGACAAGGTCACGGAAATAACATTTTGGATATTCTCTACCGTATCAGTGACCTGGTTACAGCGACCCTCACCTTTGTCGCTCTCCAGTTCTATTTCCGGTGCTGAGGTCACATCTGTTGTATCGAGCAGGGAGCAGCGCAAGGATACCGAGCTCGTCAGTCCCTGCACTACTTTCTCTGGCGTCGTGGACAGTTCGATTCTAGAACCAGCGACTGAAAACAATGGCGGAGAGATTCAATTAGTGGGGGTCATCGCTTGCCACAATACTTAAACACCCCACTCTTCTCATAACCCATACTTGACATCACACTCTTTTCATAATACATACTTGACACCCTACTCAGCCAATAATTTATACATCCCACTCTTCTCATACTCTATACTTGACACTTTACTCTGTCCATAACTCATACAAGACACCCCCACTCTGCCCATAACCTTTATTTGACGCCCCACTCAGTCAAATTTTGTCAAATTTGACACCCTACTCTTATGATATCACATCCTTGATCTCACTCCTCAATTTACATCTCTCTCTCCAAAACCCACACCTCCTTACTCCCCTATCTCAACAACAACATTCTAATAACACAATTCTCAGCCCAATTATGACAGCATCTCACAATCACACACCATCCTCAAAACTATCTTAACAACACCATTCTAGTATCCAAAACATTACAATCACACACAATCCTGAAAACTCAACTATAAATATTTCTGCCAACCACAGCCTTGAATCCGATCCCCCTCATAAACGACATATTTCACACACACACACACACGCACACACTCACACGTACACACTCCCACACACACTCACACCAATCAGGCGCTAACTACCCCCCCCTGCCCCAACCCTTCGCCCCTGTCCACACATACACCCAACCACACCAAGTGTAGAAAACATTCAACACAAAACAAACGAAAATATTTCTGTCAACACAACTGTATCTATCAGCTTCCTAGCCAAAGATATTATCCTAACATAGCCATTGTCTCTGATTGTTATGATTTTGTATTCATGCATTACATTAATAATTTAATTAATTTTTTTTTTTTTAATTTCTGGTTTTAAATTTTTAATAACATTTCATTACCAAGGGCCGGTGTACACAATAGACTGGAAAAGTGGTTCCAAAAGTGGTTCCACTTTGTGTTGCCAGAAAGCATATTTTTGAACCAAAATTGAATATTTTAAAATATTTGTGAAATAAGTACAAAGTCACTTCCGGTTTTACTAAAGCTAAAAATGTTTTAACACAAAATTACTAATAATATAATAGTAATTTACAAAACATTTTAATTTTTATTTGGATTAGTATAGTCAGGGTGTTGTGGTGAAAGGGGATGTTATATTATTTAATATAAATAAACTACTAGGCTATATTCCATTGTAATAATAAGTAAAGCGTAATTAATATCAACAGTTTAATATAGGCCTAATCAATCTAGATCGACCTCTGACTATGGGGTCATCTATTAACGATGTCACAACGATGCCAGACACCCCCCTTCCCCAAAAAAGTAAACCTAAGCCCCCTCCCCCCCCCCCCCCCCCCCCCCCCCCGCTATTGCAGCGATTTTCATAAAATATTTAGACCTATGGGCTTTTCCAACATTCAATGTAGGCCTATTGATTAATTATTTTATAACAATTTATAAAAAAACTTTTAATAATGCAAATAAAGGCTTAGATTCAGTTTCTTAACATGAGTGTTTGTTGAACATTGAAAAGTGTCATCTTACTTTCTGAACCCCCTCCCGCCCTTGACACAAAGGTCCAAATCTCCCCCACCACCTCAAAGTCTGATGGGCGACCACTACAGCATTTTGCTACTATTTATAGGATATTCATTAATTAGTCATACAAACCCAATTACATTTGTTGCTGTGATGGTATCTCTGTCATTACAATTATTAAATAGTTTATCTTAACTCAACATTTCCCCTAAGCTCATTTGCTATAGCTGCCTATCCTTAAAGAAAACATCTTTTCCTCAAATATCTGGAATGCATCTGATCAGCAAGTCTTTTTCTTTTGTAATATATAACATGTTCATAAACTTGCACGGCCAATAACAACACATTACCAGGAAACAAGCAGTGATTATAGTTTGCTGTATTTGTGGTTGATGGTTAGTTATCAGCCATGCTTCACTAAGCCTGGTCTACATTTATATGCTGGTATGGCTAGAATTGACAAAAACCCATATTCTTGATTCTTCCCTTATCATTAAGTTTTACATCTATGATATATATATATATGCAAATGTAAGGCTTAGAGTGGGACTACATATTTGTGAACACATTTGCTAAAGCAAAAGTTCTTGAGTTGAAATTTTAATCCTTTAGGTTGTCTCTGATTCAAATTCAAAGCAGCTTTAACCTTAACTGGTACCTGACTGGTTATAGACAGTAAAACTTAGTAAAAGCTGTTTGACATTTTGCTGACCATAAAATTTATTTATATGGAGAGGCAACAAAACTAGGTGAAATCTACTTCAGCCCCATATTCTTAAAAACTATTTATAGTTCACCAGTTTAAGTTATTTGTTGAATTAAGGTAGCAATAATTAGTTTCCGCTTACACCAGCACACACAACCAGTGCTGAAAAAAAAATAAACATAACAAAGTTTATGATTTTCTTTTTTTAATTACCATATTCATTCAGAACTAACATAATAAAAAATAGTTGTTCAATATGAACAAGTTTTCTTGGGTCCAACATGTATCCTTGGATCAGTTTTTAAATTGAGCTTCATCTTGACTATTGTCGTCTCTGTTTGCAGTTGTATAATCCACAGTATCTAAAAAAACATAAATAAATTTCATAAACTGTTATATTAAACTCATTATGTTTACATACTTTCAACTCTTAATGTTATAAATAAAAATATTTGTCCGTCTTATAAAGATCATAAAGCAATGATGTGTATTTATGTATTGGATTGTATGGGCTATCTAACCATTACCATTCATTAAAAATATTGGTCTAAAAGTTTACTTTTAATATTTTAATGTAAGGAGTTTGTCATTAAATACAATAGGCCTTCAAAAGAGTCCAAAAGTCATGTATATATCATTTTAAAAAAAAGAAAAAGGTATCAATAAAGATATACTACTTATGTTTAGCCACCTCAGGAATTAGTTGAAAATTGATATTCAAACTAGGCTACTATAACTATCATTAATTCATGCACATACTAAAATAAATATTAGGATAATTAAATTAATTTGATTAGTAAGTTAATACATCTATGACAAGTGACACCTTTTGGCTTTATCAACTATTCTGCATTTTAAGTTCTAAAGATCACTACATAAAACTACGAGTAGACTAAGTCATATATTAAGTTAATTAAGTAGAACTAAAATAAGACAGCTATTTACTAGTAAGCCTACTCTTCTATTCAGTAATTTTTACTATTATTATTAGAGGCCTAAAATTACTGTTAGCATACTAATCTAGATTGAACTTAAATTTTGGATATTATTTAATGTACTAGTCTGTAACCTTTTATTTAGGCTACATGTAATTTTTACAGTCTAAAATTGTAGCCTTATTAAGCCTAGTTAACTTTGTTTAACTTACATACTAATACTAAATACCTACCCTATCACAGGCCTACTAGACTACTACTAAGCTACTACATGTAAATCTACAGTCTAGATAGGCCTACTGAAACTAAAAGTAATATGACAACTGTAAAAATTAAGCATACTTTATTTCTTTTACAATACTATTTTAAGCCTATAGACCTACTGCTATTAAATATGAATCTATTATTAGTTATTAGACTAACATAAGTCATCATAAGTCTAATTAGTAATTACCTTTAACTAGGTCCTAATCATAATAACAATGTAATTGAAGTATTAGGACTGTCGTCTGTACCATAGCCTAAATTATCTTAAATAAAATGTATTTTGTACAGATCTAGTAATTTAGTAAGTATTAACTATTAAAATTAAATTAATATAGAAATTATTGGCCTACTAAATAATTGATTCACTAATGTCATGATTTTGCAATTATGAGGTTGTGTGTATTATAATATACCTAGTAACTGTATAGAGTAACTATACTTACTAATACTACTACTATAGTAAATATATTTTAACAAGTAGGCTTTAACTTATTAGACTAATCATTTATTAGACTAGGTGTATGTGTAGTGCCCTACTAATTACCAAGGACTAAGATTAACTATTTAATATATGACTAGTCTCTAAAACTAGTCTATACCAGCTACACATTTATAATATAAACTATGGGCCTAATTTATTTAACTTATCTATTATTACTATTAACTTAAAATACTTGAATTATTTAATATAGATTTTTATAAAATATATAACTTCTAGATCTAGCCTAGAGTAGATCTCTACTCTAGACTTATACTTAATAGATCTACTGACGTACAATATAAAGTTACTTAACTAACTATAAGATCTATAGTATAGATCTAATCTAGTTAGTATAGTATTAGTATTAATATTATTGAGTATTAAGTATATAAATTAAAATAGATCAAGATCTGGTATTTTTATATTTAATAAATAATTAAACATATTAAAATATAAAAAAGCCGTAACATCCTAGATCTACTACTAGACTAGATCTAGATCCTAGATGTCTATATAGTATATAGTATAGAAGTATATAGTATAGATCTAGTATACTAGATCTAGAGATCTAGAATCTAGCTAGACTAGATTCTAGATCTAGAATCTAGATTAGCTAGATCTACTACTAGATTCTCTACTAGATCTAGATAATAATAGATTCTAGATCTAGAATAGATCTCTAGAGTACTCCTCCTAGAATCTAGTACTACAATCTAGATTCTCGATATAAATCTATCTAGTCTAGATAATCTAGATCTAGATCTAGAAACTTGTCTTATAGCTCTAGCTTACTGCTTAGAGCACTCACAGAGTGAGTAGTCACAGGCCACAGGCCTAAAAAAAAACAATGAAACGTGCGTTAAAAACATTCTACAAAAACATTGGTAACAATTAATAAGAATAATGTTAGATATAAGTAATCTGAGCATAACAGTCATAAAAAAATAAGCCAATTATAATGAAAAGAGATACAAACGAATTTTAAAAGCCTGAATCGAACTGAAAATATTCCCTTGTTCGCCATTTTGTTTTCTTGGATCAGCTTGTTCGTATTTATCATGGACAATAAATGTTATGACATTTATCGTTTCACTCTCCCTGGCCACTTCAGTTCAGTTCAAGGTGGGGTTGAGGGCGGTTTTATTAAATATTAAAATTTATACAATAATTCAAAATCATTTTCAACGGCTTATGTTCAACACAAAAATCTGAAAAGGAGTGCAATCGATGGTTCCTTATCGACTTTAATTTTTAAAATTGTAGCTGTAATTTTATCGCTTGCCATACTTTTAAAAATAATTTTTAAAAAATTTAGTATGATTACATAGACTTTTCCAGTCTATTGCCCTCGCACTAATGTAACTGTTTAACGGATGATATTTAGAATCGACCCTTTGAATCCCGGACAGATCGTCCCCCCGGCGTGGCCTCAGCCAACCGGCGGGCTCGTTGCATTGAGTTAAATATAAACTCAAAACAATAATATAAACAATCTCCTTTCGGTCGGTCAGGCCACATACCACGCACGCATAGTGTTGTGTGTCGTGCCTTAACCAAAATAAACTATCTCCCTTCATTATCATTAGACTTAATTAATTAATTAATTTGCTAATTATAAAATTATGTATGATGCTATAGAAGTAGGTAAGTATAATTTCTTACTATGTATTTGTACTATTAAACATATTATTAAAGAACATCGTTGTTTCAATACCACCCTCTCCCCTTCTTGAACTCAAAGTTAAACTTGTAACCCCGTTTGTAAAGACTAGCGGTATGCTGTAAGGCGGCGGGTGGGTAGGGTATATACTCATTGAAAAAAAAATCCACCGTGGTGCGTGTTATTGGCCTTGGGCGACCGTTGTTGGCGCTTGCTGTGAGGGGGAGAGAGGTGTGTGTTATACTCGGTGAAAAAAAATGCACCGTGGTATTGGCCTATGACAGGGGTCGGCAACCTGCGGCTCGCGAGCCGCATGCGGCTCTTTTGACGTCGAGGTGCGGCTCTTCAGTTCCATGGAAAAATATTAAATTATTTTATTTTCTTCTTGAAACTAATAAAAATATTAGTCTGCAACACTCGTTAATGAACGATTAAATAAATATAAACAGTAAACACTCGCTATTCTATTTGCGAATTTGACATTCTATTTTCGCAAATATCTCCCCATGAGTATTCTCAACAGCTTCCTAAAGTTTCATGGCGATCGGGTGAAAGGTGTAGTAATGAATAAAAGACAAACAGACACACACACTTACATACTACATACATTGATATATATATATATATATATATATATATATATATATATATATATATATATATATATATATATATATATATACCTAATCATAATCAAAGATCATAATATTAAAATAAAAATGTTAGTGGCTCTTTAAAAGCTGGGAAATTTTGAAAATTGTAACTTTTGGCTCTTTCGTCTCAAAAGGTTGCCGACCCCTGGCCTATGATGACGTCGGCGCTAGCGGGAAGGGGTGGGGGAGGGGGGGGGAGACGTTTTTTTTTTTTAAACCAAGAACTAGGCGTTTCAAGGCAGTAATGAAAATCAAGGACTGGTATAGTCATGTCGAATTTAACGAGTGATGCTTGCTGGGTCTATCATACGATTGCTTGGCGATGGGAGTCTCGTCAAGTTCAGTTTACATTATTAACATTGAACTATTGGGATGCTGTCATGCACAAAGTAACAGTTACCGAATGTAGCACTTAAAACATCGAGTGCATCCCGCTCATTATAAATCTTTGAAATACAAGTTATGGATAGTCCAATAACTACTAATACTTGAAGGACTACCAGAATATATGCATTGTATTATAAAATTAATCCTTACTATATAACTAAAATGTGTATCCAAATATTTTTAGGCTAACGGGATCTGCATTTAAATAAGCACAGTCAAATACCTACCCCATTCAGTAGAAATATTAGGCTACTTTTGCATGGTAGCACTACGGCATTTTTTAGATTTCGTAATGTGTAGCCTAGTCGAGCATTAAACTAGAATAAAGGGTTGTACTCAATAGCAATGACGATAATGAAATGCCGGCTTCAAATACCGGCTTCCCCGTATTCGTGGACTACAAATATAGCTCCGTCGTTTAAATGACCCCACCCTCCACCTTTTGCCTAGTTGAATATAATAAAGTTACACTTTCAACCCCGTTAGGATGCGTGAACTACTGAACTATTGAAAAAAAATCTATTCTGGTGTTAAATTCCCCTCCCCTACTCCCAGCATTTAACTTTGGGGCCATACACATCAGGAAGGTCTAGGTCGGCGTTTTATCTCGTGCAAGTTTACTCACAACACGACTACACACTATGGTTCTATCCAGGATTAAAGCTGCGACACTTACTTAGAGTGGGATTTATTCGTTAGATCATTGTGCTTCAAATTCTGTTTCATTTTAGGATTAGAGTGATAGAATGTTGGAATTCAGTTAGTTTGTTAATTAATATATTGATCTAAATGTCGTGTACCGTCAGAAACTAAATTGGTTGACAAGGCACATGTGTAGGCTAAAGAATGACCTCTAGATCTAGTCTAGATCGAGCCAAAGATGGCTGGTTAAGGTTGACATACTGTGGTTTTCAAATTTCATGGTGATGCTTTTCTAACGGATTTTATTTTGTGCTTTCTTTGGGATTATTTTGTGTGATGTGAATAATCAAAAGTAATTTGTAAGTAGTATGCTTTTCACATTCAACCAACTTAACAGTTTGCGGTCGATCTGCGGCCGGGCTGATTAATTTACATTTAGCGAAACTACACACTACACGGCGCCCTAAGGCCGTTGTTTCAGCATGCCCTACTTACTAGTCAATTATAGACAACTTTAGAATCAACACATGTAGCCAATAGAGTCCTTGCAAACAAGTGACCTAAATCACGTGATACCTACGCCCGCCGCCACAGTGGTGTACATCAGACGTAAACACAATCAGCTGTTCGCCAGCGCTGGACGTGTTCACCAGCGCTGGACGTGTTCACCGTATGTAAAGAATCGCGCCCGCGGAAAAGGAAAAATATGTTAAAAAACTTGAACTCTTAGGAATTGAAGATCCTTATACAGTTATTGACAGTTTCGTGGATAATATAAATATGTGGCCGAAATTTCTAAATAAAAATACTGTTAGTAATACCGTTTGCGTTTAGAGTTTAAGTAGACGAAGCTGATCAAATGCAGTAATATATTAGAGGTTATCTACTGTAGCAAACAGGAGACCACTTAACTCCTACAAAACCCACACTACAACGGCTAATATAATCCATGGGTAATAACCAATCTGGGTAGCATGTTATACAATTTAAGACCCTTATAATCCAGCAGGGAAGTAATCAGACACATTAATACTGACGTTCAACCGTCATGATGGCTGCCCCCACCTGTATCTAGCCCACAATAAAACCAAAGAGGAGTCTGCCCTGCCCTCCCCTGAAAATGTCTCACCTCCGTGATACCCAGCCCCACAGAGATAGTATTTCTTATATAATTTTGACCCTCAGGGCCCAGCAGGGAGAACAAAGGGGAAAGTCCCACTGCTCTCCCCTCAACACTTCTCACCTCGGTGTCATGTTATGTCATTTATAGCACACACGGCTTATCAGGGGAAAGCATTAAGGCATTAAGAATCTTAACTCTGGACAGCTACACACTAGTATACTAGCTACACACTAGGTGCCTACTGTAAACTACTAGACTGTAGGCCCTATGTAGACCTGCAATTGTATCAATTGTAGACTGGGTCCATTGTTATTATTCTAAACCATCTCACTTATAATGTTTCTAGCTTGATTTGTTTCTTTTATAAACAGTGGATTTAAAAAAAAAAATTAGCCTAATCATTAACCTAATAATAATAATGTGGTTATTTGTTGTTGGCTGGTATGATCTAGATTGTACTACTAGGCTACAAAAACTTAGTAGACCAATTACTAGATATGAATTTGAATTTAATTAAACTCAGTCCAGTATCAGATACATATTGCTGTAAAAAGACAACAAAGTAGGTAGGCCTTAGTAATTTATTAAAGCCTTCTACTACAATAATATCAACTACATGCTTGTATAAAGTTTTTACAATTTAATTTAAGTAGCAGATTCTAGATCTAAGTCTAGTCATATAATCTATTTCAATTTCAGAAAATTTCGTTTGCTAAAAAAATGATTAGATAATAGAGCGAGATTTTAGATCTTAGAGACAATTAAATGCTTTATTAGGCCTATTATGACTACTTTTGATTTATTATGGGTGTATTTTGAATCGAATGTAGATCTAAAGTAATTAAATTTAAGTAAAGAAGTAGATTCTAGATTCTATGTCTACCCAGCGGAGCCAGGTATAAGCCTACTATTAGATCTTATTATTCATATTAGCCTATAATATTACTTTTGACTTTGTCTTTTACTATTAGTATTTGTGAAGGTCGAGCATATTTGTTTTATTAATAGTTATCTTTTATAATTAAAATGAAGTTTATTATTTTACTGTCCTTACATGAAACAAAGTATCGAGAACTGCATTTGATCAGATTCGGCTACTTTAACTCTAAACGCAAACAGTATTACTAACAGTATTTTTATTTAGAAATTTTGTCCACATATTTATTTATACGAAACTGTCAATAACAGTATAAGGATCTTCAATTCCTAAGAGTTCAAGTTTTTTAACGTATTTTTCCTTTTCCGCGGGTGCGGTTCTTTACATACAGTGAACGCGTCCAGCGCTGGTGAACACGTCCAGCGCTGGCGAACAGCTGATTGTGTTTACGTCTGATGTACACCACTGTGGCGGCGGGCGTAGGTATCACGAACGGACGTGACGTCATATGAAAGGACTCTATACATCGATTTTTATTTAATAATCTTCAAAAGCCATTCCTCTAGGCTAGGGTCGTTATTTTCACGAAATTGTCGTTTTCCAATTTGTTGTCAAGAAACTGGTATTTAGTTCACGAGAACGTACGAAAACCACTCATGCGTGACCGAAATCGTCGATCGGGTGCCTTCACGTGGTTTGACACGTGTTGACATGGGCCTTTGTTTACATCGAAACATAGCTCAAAACGGCCCTTTTTTTAATTAATTCTTCGAAAAAATGGCTATGTCCATTTCTAAAAAGTGTCATTTTCGGGCCCATTTTAAATAACGTAAAAAAATCCGAACTACACGTAGAAAAAATGGCTTTTTCGGCCCTTTTTAGCTCCAAAAACGCCGTGTTTACGGGTCGCGTGACGTCATCGTGACGTCAGCCGCCAACCAAAACGCGTTGAAAGCGCGCGTTTGATTGGTTGGCGGCGGATACTATGAAATATCAAGGGTTTTCTCTAAATTTTTACCACTAACTCAGCTCTTATGAGTACCTGGCCACAAATTTACACCAACTGACGTCGTACTGGCCACACAATCATGCATGATTAACCTTTGAACTAACAATCCACGTGACCCATCAAGGAATGATAATTAATCAACTTACCCGACAACAGTAGTGATGTACACGTCATCACAACAACAGCCACATAAGTGTAGAGTAGCATTGTAATGCTGTTCTTGTTACCCGCTGTTTAGGAGCTAATGTTGGAGCTTATTTAACAACTTATTTCGAATGTTATGAGCTTATATCACACACAACACACCCGGGATACACTCCTTAAGTAGGTAATGGGATTTCCAGCCTAGTTTTAGTCTGTGTCTAACCGGATGTTTACCAACTTTTACCGGATGTATTTTATTGTTAACATTATCTAGGTAAGAAAACAAGCACTTAAAAACTAGCCCTTTGTTTATCTTTACACTCCTTATATAGAAATTACATAGTTCTATATAAATGGAAGGAAATTAGGTGACCTCTATTTAGTACACACCCAGTTCTTAGTTATTTTTTATTTTTACATTTATAATCGTTTTAAAATCTCTTAAATACGAAACCGCACTCACAAAAATAATGAACTAAAAATTTCCACGAACGCACGTAATTCTTGGTTGCTTTTTTGTTGTTTTTTTCATTGAAATTTCCGGTGAATATTTTTTCTTAGCCCGCGTGATGTATTTTGAATGTTGTTTAGCCTTTTAAACTCGTGTTTCTTTCGCTATCTTTCAACTTTGATAAATTACAGTAAAGGCCTACTAAAAAATTGAAACAAATCTTGTTTGACAAATTGCTTCAGACTCGCCGAGTTCCACAAAACAAAGTATCGATTACTGGAACAAAACTTTAACACATTTTAAAGAAAACAAAATAGCACCATTAATTCTACTGCAAAAAAAAAAAAAAAAAAAAAAAAAAATTACTTGTTTTGCTTTGCAAGGATACTTAGAGCAATAAAAGTACGAAGTAATCGAGGAAAAAGTCCCCTATGGGTGGGAAGGGCAGTCATTAAGGTCATGTCGCTCTAGGGGCAGATAATTACCAAGGGGCGTAACTCTACAGCCTAACTCCTAAGGAAGATTTTCAATCTGTCAACCAGTGCCCCCTAGACGACAGACCACACCAGTCCAGTTCCAAACTGACCAGCACAACTCGGTCAGTGAACTCAATTTGTATTTATATGATAGCACTTTAAACAAATCGCGTCACTGAAGTACATTTCTTTGTTAATGCACGGTACGAGTTATACAGAAATCCGTAAGGGAAATAACCACGAATAGCGTTGACTTCAGATTTAATTCCCTTGAGTGATCTTTACATTAGATTTAGTCAGGACTTTGGCGTGTGCTTGACACATGTGTTGTAAAATGACGTGTAGTTTAGGGAGATAAAGCAATTTATTGAAGTAAAACTAATTTATTGAAGTATAACTAACTTAATGAAGTATGACTAATTGATTGAAGCAAAAATAGTTTATTGAAGCAAAACTAATATATTGAAGTAGCTTTTGCAAGCTGCTCTAATGACAAGTTCTAAAGCTTCAATTATTGAGGTCGTTTTAATTTGTCATTTAATGCACGTTTACGTATAATTCACGTCACGTGGTTAAAATATGCCGGGTAGGCCACATTCACCAAAATACCATACAACTATCCACACAGTCTTCACATCTTACAATGTATTATCCACCTATCCACACATTAGTTAGATCCACCCGTCTTACCATCCACATATCAACACATTCTTTAGTTACTTACTTAATCCTCATCACTCCCTGTGGAGTATAAGGCAGCAACAAATCTCCGCCATTCCATTCTGTCTTGGGCGAGCATCTTTAGTTCATGCCAGGTCTTGACAGTAGCCTGCACTTCTTCTTCCATTTTATCCTCCATGTCCCCTGTGGTCTTACTCTCTCTTTCTTTTACCAAGTGGAGTCAATATTAGCGTTATGTTCGGGAGTCTTCTTGCTAAGGTTCATGCTAAGGACACGACTCAGCCATCTCCCCATTCGTACTTCTGAAACAATGTCGTTTAATCCTGTCCTTCGTCTTATTTTTTTGTTCGGGATTTTGTCGTCCCACTTTATCCTGAGAGTACATTGGAAGGATCTTCTTTCAAAGTCTCTAGGGCGGCTCTCTACTTTCTTGTTTAGTTTCCAGGACTCTGCAACATAGAGGAGTACAGAACGTACACTAGACGTGTAGATCCTTATTTCGGTTCCCCCATGCAATGAGGATGATTTCGAGATCGTAGCAAGTCTGTTGAAAGCCTGGTGGCCATTTCTTTCTCAATGCTGCCATTTGCTGAGATGTAGCTGCCGAAGTACTTAGTCTTCGACCTCTTCTAGCTCTTCTAGCTCTGCTCCATTAGCAAAGGTCTTGAGAACACTTTTAGTTTTTACTTTCATTAGCTTGGTTTTCTTTAAACCAACGCTTTTAGCAATTTGCTCTATTTTTGTGGGTTTTTTGTGAGCATGTAAAAGAAGAGCCAAGTAATCAGTTTAGTCACAGTCTTCAAGTGGTTGGTAAGTTCCCAAACAATTCTTCTTGGCTTGTCCCCAGTGGCTCTTCTCATAATCCAGTCTATTACCACCAAAACGACGACAGGTGATATGACACAGCCCTGTTTGACACTAGCTTTTACCTTGATTTTCATGTCGCACACAGCATTGGTTGTCATAGTACATGTTCTAGAGATTGTTTATGATATTTCCTGGAAAGCCATATAGCTCTAGTATCTTCCTTAGTGATGGAGATGGATGCTATCAAATGACTTCTCGAAATCTATGTAGTTGATGTAGAGAGACGAATTCCACTCCAGGGACTGTTCCACTATAGTGCGAAAGACAAATATTTGGTCGTTACATGACCTGTTGGCCCTGAAGCCAGCTTGTTCTTCACGAAGGATCCCATCAATTCCTTTCCTCATTCTTTGTAATAGGACTCTGCAGAAGATTTTTCCTGGTACTGACATAAGGTTAATGCCTCTCCAGTTTTCACAAAGATTCAGGTTGTCCTTTTTTTGGTAATTTGATGATGATTCCCCTTTGTATGAGTCTAGCACTTTTTCTTCATTCTATACTTTATTGAAGATCCCTGATAAAGTTTGTGCACCTATTTTTAGGTCTGCATTTAGTATCTCCGCAGTGATTCTGTCCTCTCCTGGAGCTTTATTGCTTTTTGTTTTTTTTTAACACGTTTTTATTAACTCAGCTTCGCGTGGATGTGTTTGTTGTTAAAATTGACATCGAAAATTAGCCCACTTCTGATTGTTCTATAGTTCTGAAATTTGGCATGCAGGTTACTTTCGCCTAACAATTTCAGATGCAATCATAAAAACTAGCAATTAGAGACCGTAATTAGCTTAATTTAATTACGCCCCAAGGACCATAAAATTGAGGACATGATTTCTAAAGATACCGACAAGACTGGAGGCCTATAGACACAGTTACTTCGGCCCCAATCGATGTGAGCGCGCTGGCCGTGATCGTATAGTGGTTAGTACTTCGCGTTGTGGCCGCGACAACCCAGGTTGTACTTCGCGTTGTGGCCGCGACAACCCAGGTTCGAATCCTGGTCGCTCAAGATTTTTTTAGTCCGTGTATTTATAAACACTTTTTTAAAAACCACGTTTTTCATGTGTAGCAACGGACTAAAAAGGAGAAAATAAAATACTTAAAAAAAAACTTTTTAAAAAACCACGTTTTTCTTGTGGACTAAAAAGTAGAAAATAACTATTTACATACATTTGATGACAAAAAACGTGGGTCGGGCAGATGGGTCGGGAAATTTGATGGTGAACGTACCCACGTTTTTTGTCATCAAATGTATGTAAATAGTTATTTTCTACTTTTTAGTCCACAAGAAAAACGTGGTTTTTTAAAAAGTTTTTTTTTAAGTATTTTATTTAAAACGTTTTTCTTAACTCAGCTTCGCGTTTGTTTGGTTGTTTGGATGTTTGTTGTTAAAATTGACATCGAAAATTAGCCCACTTCTGATTGCTCTAGAGACCTGAAATTTGGCATGCATGCTACTTTCGCCTAACAATTTCAGATGCAATCATAAAAACTAGCAATTAGTGACCGTAATTAGCTTAATTTAATTACGCCCCAAGGACCATAAAATTGAGGACATGATTTCTAAAGATACCGACAAGACTGGAGTCCTAATGACACAGTTACTTCGGCCCCAATCGATGTGAGCGCGCTGGCCGTGATCGTAGAGTTGTTAGTACTTCGCGTTGTGGCCGCGACAACCCAGGTTCGAATCCTGGTCGCTCAAGATTTTTAGTCCGTGTATTTATAAACACTTTTTTAAAAACCACGTTTTTCATGTGTAGCAACGGACTAAAAAGGAGAAAATAAAATACTTAAAAAAAACTTTTTAAAAAACCACGTTTTTCTTGTGGACTAAAAAGTAGAAAATAACTATTTACATACATTTGATGACAAAAAACGTGGGTCGGGCAGATGGGTCGGGAAATTTGATGGTGAACGTACCCACGTTTTTTGTCATCAAATGTATGTAAATAGTTATTTTCTACTTTTTAGTCCACAAGAAAAACGTGGTTTTTTAAAAAGTTTTTTTTAAGTATTTTATTAATAGCTTCTATTATTTCTTGTTCTAGGATGGGTCCTCTAGACATTTTAAAATGTATGTTCATGTCAATGAAGTCAGCAGTTTCTTCTGGATCTGGTCTGTTTAGGGTCTCTTCAAAGTATTCTTCCCATCTTTTCAGTTGATTTTTCTCCGTTGTGAGAATTCTCCCATTTTTGTCCTTGTAGATGATCTGTTTGCTATTCCGCCTGTTAGAGTCCTGATAACCTTGTAGACTGTTCTGCTATCTCCCTTATCAGCTTCAGCCTGTGCTTCTGTGGCCATTGTGTCTACATAGTTTCTCTTATCCTTCCTAGCATTCATTTTACCTCTTTTTGCAGTCTTCTATATTCTACATCGTTCCGTACCCTGCTTTCCATGGTTCCAGATAGTGTTTCTATTTTGGCTTCTCTTCTCTTTTCAATGAGATTCCAAGTATCGTTTGAGATCCATTCCTTCCTTTGTTTGTTCCTGTGTCCTAGTATGCATTGGCTTGTTTTCGTGTATACATCCAGGATCTTCTCGCATTGTGTATTGGTGTCCTCTTCTGGTAGGTTCTCGAGTAGACTAAATCTATTTTTTAGTTCAATTGCGAAGTTTGCCTTAATGGTGGGATCTTTTAGTTAAGCTGAGTCAAATAGCTGGTGGTTTACTTTCCTGTCAGCTCTCCTAAGCTTGAGTTGTAGCTTGCACAAGACTAGATTATGGTCGCTACCTGCGTCAGCTCCTCTTATTGCCTTTACATCCCTCATGGATCTTCTCCACTTTATATTAATAGCAATGTAATCAACAGAGTTTCTTCCAGGCGTCTCTTCGAAATGAAATTTATATAGAAAATATATACTTTTGAGTGTCCGCCCCCCCCCCCAATTTCAAGTGCACCCCCGGAGAATAAAGTCTGGAAGAAACACTGGTGATCAGTTTGATTGCTGGTTCGTTTATCTGGGGATATCCATGTAGATTTGTGGATTACTTTGTGCTGGAATAAGCTGCCACCTATAACTAGACCATTTTCTGAAAAAATCTCCTTAAATCTTTGACCGTTGTTGTTTCCCTCTCCTAGCCCTTATCTGCCCATGCAGAGTTCGTATCCTTGGTTGTTGTCCCCCAATGTCTATTAGAAAGTCATGTTGTGGAGTCGATTTGGTCTTGTAGAGTGTAGAAGAACGTGTCTTTGTCTTCATCTTTTGCTTGTTCTGTCGGGGTATAGCACTGGATTATGGTAATTTTTACGTGTCTTGTTTAGAATCTTGCTCTGAGAATGCGGGAATTAATTTATTAGACTTTTCCTTGATTCTCTATCCATGATAATACCAACTCCTTCTTAGTGCTGATCATCAGATCTCCCACAATAGATTACAGTTTCTCCTGATCTGAGTATAGTCAGGCCTGAGTCTGTCCATCTCATTTCGCTGATACCCAGTATTTTTATCCTGTATCTTGACATTTCCTTGACCACTTGAGCTGTTTTGCTAGTTTCGTACATGGTACGCACATTTCAAGCTCCTATTCGTGTAATATTTTTGGGGGTCACTATGGACTGTTTCGGAGTAGAGCCTTCCTTGCGGCTTTCATCTAGACTCGTCATATCAGGCAAAGCTGCCTCGGTCCTCGGTTGCTCTCCCATGATGGTTTGATTTAGATCTGTTGCCGTTCTGTTTTCACATAGTGGGTTGCTAGCCCAAACCCAAACCCTCCTTTGTTTTCACATGGTGGGTTGCTAGCCCAAACCCGAAACCCTCCTCTGTTTACACATGGTGGGTTGCTAGCCCAAACCCAAAACCCTCCTCTTTTGTTTTCACATGGTGGGTTGCTAGCCCAAACCCAAAACCCTCCTCTGTTTACACATGGTGGGTTGCTAGCCCAAACCCAAAACCCTCCTCTTTTGTTTTCACATGGTGGGTTGCTAGCCCAAACCCAAAACCCTCCTTTGTTTTCACATGGTGGGTTGCTAGCCTAAACCCGAAACCCTCCTCTGTTTTCACATGGTGGGTTGCTAGCCCAAACCCAAAACCCTCCTTTGTTTTCACATGGTGGGTTGCTAGCCCAAACCCAAAACCCTCCTGTTTTCACATGGTGGGTTGCTAGCCCAAACCCAAAACCCTCCTCTGTTTTCACATGGTGGGTTGCTAGCCCAAACCCAATACCCTCCTTTGTTTTCACATGGTGGGTTGCTAAGCCCAAACCCAAAACTCTCCTCTGTTTTCACATGGTGGGTTGCTAGTCCAAACCGAAAACCCTCCTTTGTTTTCACATGGTGGGTTGCTAAGCCCAAACCCAAAACTCTCCTCTTTTGTTTTCACATGGTGGGTTGCTAGTCCAAACCGAAAACCCTCCTTTGTTTTCACATGGTGGGTTGCTAGCCCAAACCCAATACCCTCCTCCTTTGTTTTCACATGGTGGGTTGCTAGCCCAAACCCAAAACCCTCCTCTGTTTTCACATGGTGGGTTGCTAGCCCAAACCCAAAACCCTTCTCCTTTTTCATTCTGAACTTGGGATCAGACAATGGCGGAGTAACACATTCTTTAGATCCACCCATCTAACTATCCACCTATCCACACATTCTTTAGATCCACCCATTTAACTATCCACCTATCCACACATTCTTTAGATCCACCCATCTAACTATCCACCCATATAACTATCCACCCATCTAACTATCCACCTATCCACACATTCTTTAGATCCACCCATCTAACTATCCACCTATCCACACATTCTTTAGATCCACCCATCTAACTATCCACCTATCCACACATTCTTTAGATCCACCCATTTAACTATCCACCTATCCACACATTCTTTAGATCCACCCATTTAACTATCCACCTATCCACACATTCTTTAGATCCACCCATCTAACTATCCACCTATCCACACATTCTTTAGATCCACCCATCTTACCATCCACACATTCTTTAGATCCACCAATCTTACCATCCACACATTCTTTAGATCCACCCATCTTACCATCTACACACATTTCTCAGATCCACACATCCTCACACATCTAATCCTCACACATTTAATCCTCACACATCTAATCCTCACACATCTAATCCTCACAGATCTAATCCTCACACATCTAATCCTCACACATCCAACCATCTAAAAATCAATCCTCCACCCTTTAAGAACACATTTACGAACCAACAGAAGTACCGCTCAAAAGTAATCGATACCACACAACTGGATAGTATGAGTCAATATCAATAACAAAATCCATTCCCTAACGACCCCCGACCCCCATCCCACCAGGGAGCCTAACAAGACCTAAATACCTGTTGACCCTTAGAGAACCCCGGGCCATCGACCTTGCCTACAGGTCATGTTTGACAGAACTCATGACGTAATTCTGGCCCTATTACAACATCCATATGACAACACTTGTCAGATTCCGTGGAGGCGGGGGGAGGGGGGTGTAGTTGGAGGGGGGCGGGGTTCGTAGTCTGGCACCCGGGGCGGTATAGGTCACGTGATAACAAAAATGCTAATTTACAAACCAATTAAGTTTCCTCGTGGTTTTGTGTATCCTCGATTTCCCGGTGTTCGATCCGTATCCCGGAAAATAAATAGGGGTGTGTGTGTGTGTAGGGGGGGGGGGGATTCAAATAGTCCCACTCAACCAATGTCCAGTCTAGCTATTTACTGTCGACCCCCACACCCCAACCTCCCCCCCCCCTCATCCCATCTTTTATCATCGTCGGGTCGTTAGCCTCCTAACACCTGCTCAGACGACGATCGAATCTTCTGGAGACTTCTTAACAGAACACCCATAAGCCAGAGTGACGTCATAATCCTGGCATCCGGTTTCCAGACGTATTTAGTATCAATCACAAGGTGTGGGGGCCGGTGGTCGAGTGGAAGAGTACCGAACACCAGTTCAAACACCAGGTTTACAACGCGTTTTTGGAATCAAGAGAGAACGAGAGAACAGATACAATTAGTGTTTCTTCCAGAATTTTTTCTTCGGGGGGGGGGGGGGGGGCACTTCATGAAATTTTCGGGGGGGGGGGAGGGGGGCGGACACTATTAAAAGTATATATTTTCTATATAAATTCCAGTTCGCTCGGAGGGGGGGGGGCTGTAGACTTTCTTCGAGAGGAGGAGGGGCTCGCCCCCCTGCCCCCACCCCCCTCCCCCCGAAGAGATGCCTGGAAGAAACTCTGCATACAAATCATCATTTATCACACATAAAACAGTATGATACACATATCACGTTTTTTCTTTTCTTTATAAATCTATTTGCCGTATAGGGTAAATAAAAGGTGGTCCCTCCCGCCCCCTTTCCCTTACCACTCCTACCCTCTAAACTCTAAACTGTTGTCCTAAATAGATAAGGCAAAATAAAGAAAACAGAAAACAACACACACAAAGCAAACAGCCCAAATTATTGGCTATCTGAGGTCAATGACCTTCTATCTTTACTAACCGCCATTTAACCCAGTTAACTGACATGACCGATGGTCATTTCTTATACCGATGGTCTGTGTAAGATAAATGAAATGTCACCCCATCTCCCATCACCCCCTCCCTGCACAACTAGCCCCTCTCGTGTCCCGCGATAAGAAATATCAACCGAAAAAAAAACAATAAATACAAGTAGAAATTGTTATCATTGGCCCGACTGGGGTACCATAGGAAATATCAAAGTGCAGTTACCTAAATTCTAAATTGTCATTTCTAGATCATGTTCTCGCTACAATCAGTAAATCATTGTCCAATGACCTACTGTTAGGTCAGTATAAATCTAGATTAGGTGGATGTTATAAGC